>NW_007246546.1:215580-221479 GCF_000164805.1 Carlito syrichta
GCTCCCGGCCACCGCAGCCTCAACCTGCTGGGCTCCGGCGATCCTTCCGCCTCAGCCTTCGAGTATCCGGAATTACAGATGCGCGCTACCATGCCTGGCTAATTTTTTGATTTATTGCAGAGATGAGGTATCACTAAGTTGCCCAGGCGGGTCTCGAAACCGCAGGCTCAGGCAATCCACTCGCCTCAGACTCCCAAAGCGCGGGATTACAGGCTGAGCCACCGAGCCCGGCTATAATTTACTTTTTACTTTTTATCTTTTTATTTTGAAACAACTTTAAACTCACAAGAAGTTGGAAAAATAGTGCAGAGAGGTCCTAGATACTCAGTCTTTCTCAATAATGACATCTTACTTTGTCAAGACTACGGTATTGACGATGGCGTAACACTATTAACTCGGGTAAAGATTGTAGCAAGATTTCATCAGCTTTACATGTACTTTTTTGGAGGAGGTGGCATATAATTTTATCAAATATGCATTGTTGTGAGTACCAGAGCATTAGGATCCAGACGTGCCGCTTCGCCGCAAAGATGCTGCCACCTTGTGGTCATACTTTCCCACAACCCTCACTTCAGGAAATCACCATTCTCAAACACTGTAAGAATGTACTCAAAGGAAGAGATTAAATAAATAAATGAGTGAGCCGTGCTCGGTGGCTCAACCTGTCATCCCAGCGCTTTGGGAGGCTGAGGTGAGTGGATTACCTGAGCCCGCGGGTTCGAGACCCGCCTGAGCAACTTGGCGAGACCTCATCTCTACAATAAGTCAAAAATTAGTGGGACGTGGTAGCGCGCACCTGCAATTCTGGCTACTTGGAAGGCTGAGGTGGAAGGATCGCCGGAGCCCAGCAGGTCGAGACTGCGGTGACCGGGAGTGGCCACTGCACTCCAGTCTGAGTAACAGAGTGAGACTCCAACTCAAAAAAAAAAAAAAGAGTGAATGAATGAATAAGTTGAAGGGGTCCAGCCCCTTGCCAGGCCATGAGATTTCCTGAAGGAGAGACAGATAGGCGAAGGATGAAAATATTATACTTGGACACCTGCTTCCTGAACAGATGACAATTTAATGTTAGTTAACACAGAGCTTTTATACCATTCATAAAGGGGCAAGACAAAGAAAATTCCTTCACGTACATATGCTACATATGCTTTAAAAGTTACCACCATCTAGCAGTCTTTAGAAGAAACAAATAAGCCAAAAACACTATCTACTTTTAGTTAATGAGTCTTTATCTTAAAGCCAAAAATGATAGTTTTAGTTGAAAGTCCTGAATTACAGTCCTTGCAATGTCTCAAGAAAGTTTCCAGGTGCAAAGTTCTTCATGTAGCAGTTCTTCTCTTTTGGGCTTTTACGACCTTCAAAGTTTTGTAATCGCCTTTCTTGTCCAGGTGTCTTCATTACTTTTCTCTTATCCAGCAGTGTTTATTTCTAAAGAAAACTCAAAAGAAGCTTTTAGTGACATTTCCCAGGCCCCCAAGGTTGCTTTCTGTATTTAGTTAATTATCATAAAAGTGTCTAATTAGTATATTATGAATTCAGTGAAAACCCACTCTATAAACGTTTACTTAAAATTTAATTAAAGAATTAAGTAAAAACCTTAACGATTAATCTTTATCCTAAGTCTGTGAAGACAGTGTTATAAATCACCTACATAACTCCTAGATAAGTGTTTGAACTTATAATGAGCTCATAATGAACTTACCATAAACTTGTACTTCTAAAAAACCTTATGTCTGAACACTAAGCTGCATAATTCTAAATCAAATAAGGAGTGAATATACTTATATCATTTTTTACTCAAACAATATCTAGTAACTTATAACCAAGTGAAAGAAAGCATTCTTGATGTGCTTCAGAGTTTAAACCTTGCATATGTTAGAAAAGGCCAGGCAGCATAGTGGGAAAATGGGAAAATGAACCATGACATTCTCAGGTTAGGTGTGAGTACTTCGCATAAACATGCCATTTTCTTCTTCCACGACTGGACAGAATTTCTTCAGCTGCATCAAACAGCAAAGGTGGAAGACAGAAGGGCCTCAGCTTCCCGGGCTCACCCTGCGGCTCAGGGTCTTTGGCCCACCAGGACCCTGCCATCAGGCGGACCTCCAAGGCCAGCTCCCAACAATAAATCATATAAATGGAATCATACAATATGCAACCATTTAAGGCTAGCGTTTTCCACTTAGTATAATGCCCTTGAGAGTCACCCAAGTTGTTGTGTGCATCAGTAGTTTAGTTTGTTCCATTTGATTGCTGAAGTGTGTTCCATGATATGAATGTATCCTATTTTGTTTATTCAGTCTCCCAATGAAGGACATTTAAGTTGTTTCCAGTTTCTTGCAATTATGAGTAAAACTGTTATGAGTATTCAGGTATAGGTTTTTGTGTGGACATAGTTTTGTTCCTTTAGGATAAATACCCAGGAATGCATATGCTAGGTTGTATGTATGGTCACTATATGTTAAACTTCATAAGAAAGTGCCTAACTTTTCTCTGGAGTTTTTTTTTTTCTTTTTAATTCCCACCAACAATGTAGGACTAATCCGATTTCTCCACATTCTTGCCAATGGTTATTTCTTATTTTAGTCATTTTAATTGAGTATTCTGGTAGACATCTCACTGTGGATTTAATTTGCATTTCTTTATGGCTAATGATGTTGAATATCTTTTCACGTGCTTATTTGCCCTCGGTATATCCTCTCTGATGAAGTGTCTATGTCTTGTCCTTTTCCAATTTAATTATTTGTTTTAGAGAATCCTTCATGTACAAGGGGGAACCAAAAAAAAAAACCTGGAATTTATTTATTTAAAATTGTGTATTTATTACTACATGTTCAGTCACCTTCAAAGTACTCTCTGTTTGATACAATATACTGATCAAGATGCTTTTTCCACTGCTCAAAACAGTTTTCGAACTCATCAATTTTGATGTCTTTTAGTGTTTCTGCCATTTTTCATTTCACCTCTTCCATATTGGCAAAATGTTTTCCTTTGAGAACTTTTTTCATGTGGGAAAAAAAAAAGCACTCAGGTGACTAGGGATGGTGGGACACAGGAGTCATGGTGTTTTGGGTCAAAAACTGCTGAACACTCAGTGCAGTGTGGGCAGGTGTGGCAGGTGTGCTCATAAATCACCCATCATGAAATGGGCAAATATGTTAAAAGTCTCTCCAAAGAAAATGTACTGAAGCCGAATGCAGCCTCTCACAACAACTCTAGCTGGTACACTGATGCCACTGGGTTCTTAGAACACTTAACTAGCAGGGGAAGCCTGCAAGGAGCCCACCCTCAAAAATAATTCCTGTTTTTTTGGGGGGGTCCCCCTGATCATATTCTCATTACAAATACTTTGCTGAATATGTGACTTGCAAATATTTTCTACCAGTCAATAGCTTGTCTTTTTAACCTCTTAAGAGAATCAGCAGGGCGTGATGACTCAGGCCTGCAATCCCAGCACTTTGGGAGGTCATGGCAGGAGGATTGCTTGAGCCCAAGAGTTTGAGACTAGCCTAGGCAGCATGGTGAGACCTGTCTTTACAAAAAAATCAAAGAATTAGCTGGGCTTGGTGGCACATGCTTGTAGTCCCTGTTACTTGGGAGGCTGAGGAAGATCACTCAGCCTAGAAGGCCAAGACTGCAGTGGGTTGTGATTATGCCACTGCATTCCAACCTGGGTGATAGAGTGGGACTCCAACTCAAAAAATAATAAATAAGTAGCAATATTGAGTAAAGCAGTAAATTACACATGAGATAATTGACACACCTGCTATTGTAAATACTCTGCAGGCACAGGTGATAGTGTGTTGTCTGTGAACATTGCCTTGGTCAGGTCAATAAATGGAGCTGTATAATAACACGTACTCTAAGCACTGGGATCAGAGCTTCGCGTGAGTCCATCAGACATTTATCTACAATCACTCAGGTCCCTGGGTTCCTTCCATCGTGTGTTTTTGCCACATTCTGTTTTTGGACCCCTGAATCCTCCACAGGGTCCCCCACTGCCCCCTGCAGAAGAGGGGAAAGACAGAGGACTCCACTGGCCCACCCAGGAACACAGGCCCTCCTTCCAGCCATGCCTGCTGGACGTGCTGTGAATCGCAGTTTTAGAACTTCCCAGCCAGCTCACCTGACCCGGCACCGGCACACAAGGCATAGTCAGTGATAAAGTAATGATAAAGTAATGTTTTTTGAATTCTCCCTGGGACTCAGTTATGTTATTTGTTTTGGTAATTGGAGACCTGCTCTTTCACTGAGGGAAGTAGGATAGGTGAGGTGTCCCCAACTTTTCCCAGAGGCTATTTCTGTACCCAAAAAGGCAACCACTTCATGAAGGTCTCACCCAGGGTTAAGAGCAAGGTGCTAGAGGCGGTGGCCTGGTCACACACGAGCTCAGTGACCTTGGATAAGTGGCCAAACTTCTCCAGCTTTAGTCCCTCATTCCTTAAATAAAGACATTAAAGTCCCTTCCTCATGGGGTTATAGTGGGAGTGAAGCGAGAGACTATCTGCATCAAAAGCATTCAATAAAAGTTGGCCCCCGGGGCTGGGCTAGGTGGCTCAGCCTGTCACCCCAGCACTTTGGGAGGCCAAGGCGAGTGGATTACCTGAGCCCGCAGGTTCAAGACCAGCCTGAGCAACTTGGTGAGAACTCATCTCTACAATAAATAAAAAATTAGCCGGGCATGGTAGCGCACACCTGTAGTTCCAGATATTTGGATGGCTGAGGCGGAAGGATCACTGGAGCTCAGCAGGTCGATGCTGGGGTGGCCATGAGCGTGCCACTGCACTCCAGTCTGGGCAATGGAGTGAGATTTTGACCAAAAAAAAAGTTGGCACCCACTATTAGGATATTATTATGACTTCTCATGCCCCTCTGCTTCTCCAAGAACAATCTGGTGAGCACCCAAGACCGAGTACAGGAGTTTGGGAAGCTGGAGGCAGGATGGGGAGTCAGCAAAATCTGACACTTGAGACAAGGTGTTCTGTTCCCCTTGGGCCCTGGCCCTGAGGACTGGGGATGCCCCATTACCACTGGCAGGTTGGCCTCTTGTTAGCCATCCCAGGGGCTGATGGGGTCCTTTCCTTTGGCAGCTCAGAGCGACCCCTACAGCGAGGCTCACCTACCACTATGTGAGCCTGAGGTAAGCCCTGGCTTCTGTTGGATGCTAGGCAGGAGCACAATGGTTCCATTTGGGAGCTCAGGTGAGGTGACAGACACACGTGACACCATCAGTGGTGCTTGAGAAGCTACCTTGGGTCAGGCACTGGGCACATGTAAAGAGAGCTATGGAGATTGTATGTGGCAGGTGGTATCTGGTTGGAAAAGGAGTCAAAATTCAGAGAGTCCCCAAATGCCAATGTCTGTGTGAAGGCGGCAAGCCCCAGGTGATGGCTACCTGTCACCTGGAATGGGGTTTCTGTTGATAAGGAAGGTCTACAGGTGCAGTGATGTGGCGAGATGCCAAGGCCAAGGGCCACTAGCCCCAAAGACCTCATGCAAAATATAACATGGGTACTTTGATTTAGTGCTGGCTCCCAACACACACACACACACACACACACACACACACACACACACACCACACCACACCACACCACACCACACCACACCACACCACACCACATCACACCACAGACTACTCATACATACACACACATAAAATATATTTTTAAAATTTGAATAGGGGCTGGATGCTAGATGTATGTAGGTAATGGTGAGATTGTGGTTAAATTGAAGAATGGCTTAATTTTTTGGAGATCATGATGCCTGTAATTTACTTACTTTTTTTTTTTAATTTTTATTTTTTTTGAGTTGGAGTCTCACTCTGTCGCCCAGACTGGAGTGCAGTGGCCGCTCCTGGCCACCGCAGCCTCGACCTGCTAGGCTCCAGCGATCCTTC
>NW_007246546.1:221499-225096 GCF_000164805.1 Carlito syrichta
CGAACCTGCTGGCTCAGGCAATTCACTCACCTCAGCCTCCCAAAGGCGCGGGATTACAGGCTGAGCCACCGAGCCTGGCTAATTTACTTGCTTTTAAATAGCTTTATGCACACCTACACATGCGTAATTTTAAAAAACTTTAGTCATGTAAATGTGAGTGCTTATTGTACGATTCTTTCAACATTTTTGTACATTTTAAATGATCAAAACAAAAAATTGGACAAGTGTCTAATATTTGGTGAGGAATTCTATTTGGTAGGAATTTATGTAAAGGAGGTAGTTAGGGATGGGTGAGCCTTAGTTACAAAGATACCCAATACCAAGTTTGGCAGAACAGTGAATAGTTGGAAACAATCTGATTATCCTTCAAATGGGTTCTGATGCCTTTCTTTCTGTCTCTCTGTCCCTTCACTTCCTCATCTCTCATGCTCTCTTTCTTTCCCTCTCCTTTATTCTGTCTCTCTCAGAGCCTAACCTGCTGGGTTTTATCAGTGCCTTACTCAACCAAGGGAAGAGAAATACCTAACTCCAGCTGGTTTTAGCCCTCCATGTGGAAGAAGTAAAGTACTCAACTTCAAACTCCTCCAGCTGTCCTGTCCCACCTAAAAAAGGAGAAAAAACCTAGAGAAACACTTGTGAAGTTCATAGTGCAGAGGCACAGCCTAACCAAAGACCAACTACTCACAGGACTATGGAACACTTCTTCCTCCTCTGTCCCCTCACATCTTATTGCTACATCATTAAAGTCCTATTCATAGCAGTTTTTTCTACCCAGCACATCATGTATAGCTATCAAAAAGAAATTTTAAGAGACACAAAAAGAAAAAGAAACAATTAAAAAAAGACAGAATAGACCTCAGAAACAGACATGGCAGGGGTTTTGGAATTATCAGACAAGGAATTTTAAATTGCTATGACTAATAGGCTCAGAGCTTTTGTGGATAAAATAGGCAACACGCAAAGATAGTTGGGCAATGTAAATACAGAAATGGAAATCCTAATAAAGAACAAAAGGGAATTTCCAGAGATTAAAAACACTGTAACAGAAATGAAAATGGCCTTTGATGGACTTATTAGTAGATTGGACACGATTGAGGAAAGAACTTGATGATATGTCAGTAGGGATCTCCAAAAACTGAAAAGCAAAGAGAAAAAAGACTGAAAAAAACAGAACAGAAAGTCTAAAGACTGTGGCACAACTACAAAAGGTGTAACAGATGCATGACAAGAATACCAGAAGGAGATGACAGAAAGGAACAAAAGACATATTTGAAACAATAATGACTGAGAATTTACCCAAAGTAATGTCAGACATCAAATCGCATATCTAGGAATCTCAGAGAACACTAAGCAGGATAAACAACACACACACACACACACACACTCATATCATATCATATTCAAACTATAGAAAACTGAACATAAACTGAAAGAAGCTAGAAGAACCAAGAACTTTACCTGACTTCCCCTCAGAAATCATGCAAACAAGAGACTGGAGTAAAATGTTTAAAATGTTGAGAGAAGCAGGGCTCAGCCTGTAATCCCACACATTTGGGAGGCTGAGGTAAGTGGATTTCCTGAGCCCGCGGGTTCGAGACCTGCCCGGGCAACTTGGCGAGACCTCATCTCCATAATAAATAAAAAAAAAAATCAGCCGGGCGTGGTAGCGTATGCCTGTAATTCCAGCTACTTGGAAGGCTGAGGCGGAAGGATCGCCGGAGCCAAGCAGGTCGAGGCTGCGGTGGCCGGGAGTGGCCACTGCACTCCAGTCTGGGCAACAGAGTGAGACTCCAAAGCAAAAAAAAAAAAAAAAAAAAAAAAAGTTGAGAGAAAACAAACCTCACCCATCCAGAATTCTGTACCCTGTGAAATTATCCCTCAAAGCTAAAGAAGTAGAGACTATTTTAGGAAAAAAAAAATTGAGGTAATTTGTTACCAGTAGACCTGCCTTGCAAGAAATGTTAAATGACATTCTTTAGAGAAAAGAAAAATAACGTAGGTCAAAAAACTCAGATTTACATAAAGAAAAAAAGAACATCGAAGAAGTCATAAGTGATGGTAAAATAAAAACTTTTAAAAATTATTAATTTATAACAATTTGTTCAAAATAATAATAACTGGCTGGGCATGTTGGCTCATGCCTGTAATTCTAGCAATCTGTGAGGCTGAGGCAGGAGGATTGCTCGAGGCTAGGATTTCAAAATCAGCCTAGGCAACATAGTGAAACCCCTATTTCTACAAATGAAACATAAATAAATAAATTAGTAGTGCATGGTGGTGTATGCCGTAGTCCCAACTACTCAGAAGTTTGAGGTGAAATGATTGCTTGAACCCAGGAGGTTGAAGCTGCAGTGAGCTGTGAACATGTCAGTACACTCCAGCCTGGGTAGTAGAGTGAGACCCTACTCTATTTAATTTATTATTATTATTGTTATTATTAGAGTCAGTATCTCTCACTCTGTCACCCAGTTGGGAGTGCAGTGGCACCATCATAGCTCACCACATCCTCAACCCCCTGGGCTTACGTGGTCCTTTTACTTCAGTTTCCAAGTAGCTGGGACTATAGGTGCATGCCACCACCATCACACCTGGCTAATTTTTCTCTTTTCTTCCCTCCCCTCCCCTCCCCTCCCCTTCCCTCCTCTCCTCTCTCTCCTCTCCTCTCTCATTCTTTCTTTCTGTAGAGATGAGGTCTTGCTCTGTGGTCTAGGCAGGACTTGAACTCCTGAATTCAAGCAATCCTCTTGCCTCAGACTTCCAAAGTGCTAGAATTACAGGTGTAAGCCACTGTGCACTGTGCCCAGCTATTTAATTTGTTGCTATTTAATTTAAAAAGGAAAAAATCGCCGGGCTCGGTGACTCAGCCTGTAATCCTGCGCCTTTGGGAGGCTGAGGTGAGTGGATTGCCTGAGCCCGCATGTTCGAGACCTGCCTGGGCAGCGAGACCTCATCTCTACAATAAATCAAAAAATCAGCTGGGCGTGGTAGCGCATGCCTGTAATTCCGGCTACTCGGAAGGCTGAGGTGGAAGGATCGCCGGAGCCCAGCAGGTGAGGCTGCGGTGGCCCGGAGTGGCCACTGCACTCTAGTCTGGGTGACCGAGTGAGACTCCAACTCAAAAAATCTTGGCCTGGCACAGTGGCTCACGCCTGTAATCCCAGCTCTTTGGAAGGCAGAGTTGAGAGGATTGTCTAAGTTCAGGGGTTCAAGACCAGCCTGGGCAACTTGGTGAGAACCCCATCTCTACAATTAAAAAAAAAATCCAGACGTGGTGGCACATGTCTGTAGTTCTGGCTTCTTGGAAGGCTGAGGCAGAAGGATCACCTCGGCCCAGTAGGTCAAGGCTGCAGTAGCTATAAGCGTGCCAGTGCACTCCAGCCTGGGTGACAGGGTAAGACTTCTACTCTAATCAAACAAACAAACAAACAGGAAGATAGATAAATGCCCTTAAAAAAGCAAAAAATATTTTATTTATTTATTTATTTAATTTTTTTTTTTTTGAGTTGGAGTCTCACTTCATCGCCCAGAGTAGAGTGCAGTGGCCGCACCCAGTCACCGCAGCCTCGACCTGCTGGGCTCTGGCGGTCCTTCCACCTC
>NW_007246546.1:225456-227053 GCF_000164805.1 Carlito syrichta
GGAGCGGCCACTGCACTCCAGTCTGGGCAACAGAGTGAGACACCAACTCAAAAAAAAAAAAAAGAAAAAAGAGGAAAAAAATATTTTAAATAATATATATATATGTGCTTACATATGCTTCTATATAAGTGAAATGAGTGACAGCTATGCAGTAATGATGTGAGGGACAAGAAGGAGGTACTAAAATTATTTCATTTTTATAAGGTACGCATGCAACCCATGAAGCAGTATAAGGTTATTTAAAAGTGAAACGAATTAGTTGTAAAATGTATATTGCAAACTGTAAGGCAATCACTTAAAAAAGTTTTTTGAAAAAGTAAAACTAGGCCAGGCAGGGTGACTCACGCCTATAGTGCCAGTACGTTGGGAGGCCAAGGTGAGAAGATTGCCTGAGCCCACGGGTTCGAGACCAGCCTTGGCAACTTGGTGACACCTCATCTCTACAATAAATCAAGAAAAATGAGCTGAGCATGGTGGCACATGCCTGTAGTTCCAGCTACTTGGAAGGCTGAGACGGAAAGATTGCCTGAGCCCAGCAGGTCGAGGCTGCAGTGGCTGTGAGTGTGCCGTTGCACTCCAGCCTGGGTGACAGAGTGAGACTCCAACTCAAAAACAAACAAATTGTATAACTAATATGCTAAGAATGGAGGAAAAATATAATAATATAAAATGCTCAATTAAAACCACAAAAGGCAGAAAAAAGGTGAAAGACAAAAATAGGAACAAAGAATAAGGGGCAACAAATACAACATAGTAATAAATATGGTAAATATTAATCCAACTCTATCACTTGAATATCAGCAGTCTAAATGCACCACTTAAAAGACAGAGATTGTCACAGTGGATCAAAGAAACAGACTCAAGAATATATTGTCTACAAGAAACCAACTTAAAATACAAAGACACATATAGATTAAAAGTAAATAGATGGAGAAAAATATATCATGCTAACACTAACCAAAAGAAAGCCAGTGTAGCTTTATTAATTTCAGACAGAGCAGACTTCAAAGCAAGGAAAGTTATCAGGGATAAAGAAGGACATTAGATAGTGATAAAGGATTCAATTCTTCAAGAAGACATATAAACCTTAACATGAATGTGCCTAACAATAAGTGTTAAAATATGTGAGGTCAAATTAGATTTAGCTGCTAGGAGAAATAGATGAATCCACTGCTATAGTTGGAGACTTGAACACCCTCATCAGAATGGACATATACCACAGGCAGAAAATCAGTAAGGCAGTCTTTTCAACACATGGCGCTAGAACAACTGGACATCTGCACGCAAAAAAAAAAAAAAAAAAATATCTAGGCAGAGACCTTATACTCTTCACAAAATTTAATTCAAAATGAATCATAGACCTAAATGTAAAATGCAAAACTATAAAATTCCTGGAAGAAAATGAGAGAAAGCCTAGATAATTTTACGTAAGGACTTGACTTTTTTTTTTTTTTTTGAGTTGGAGTCTCACTCGGTCGCCCAGACTGGAGTGCAGTGGCCGCTCCCGGCCACCACAGCCTTGCCTGCTGGGTTCCAGCGATCCTTCCACCTCAGCCTTCCGAGTGGCTGGAATTACAGGCGTGTGCTACCACGTCCG
>NW_007246546.1:227073-230930 GCF_000164805.1 Carlito syrichta
CATTTTTTTTTTTTTTTTGATTTATTGTAGAGATGAGGTCTCGCTGCCCAGGTGGGTCTCGAACCCACGGGCTCAGGCAATCCACTCACCTCAGCCTCCCAAAGGCGCGGGATTACAGGCTGAGCCACCAAGCCCGGCTTTTTTTTTTTTTTTAGTTGGAGTCTCACTCTGTCACCCAGGCTGGAGTGCAGCATGCTCATGACTACTGAAGCCTCTACCTGCTAGGCTCAGGCGATCCTTCCACCTCAGCCTTCCAGGTAGCTAGAACTACAGGTATATGCCAACATGCCCAGCTAATTTTTTTAAAAAAATGTATTGTAGAGATGGGGTCTCACCATGTTGCCCAGGCTGGTCTCAAACCCGTGGGCTCAGGCAGTCCTCTTGCCTCTGCCTCCCAAAGTGATGGGATTATAGGTGTGAGCCACCATGCTCAGCTGGAGATGACTCTTTAGCTACAAAGTTAAAGGCATGATCCATGGAAGGAATAATTGAGAAGCTAGACTTCATTAAAATAAAAAGTTTCTGCTCTGTGAAAGACAATGTCATGAGAACAAAAAGATAAACCACAGACTAGGATAAAATATTTGCAGAAGATACATCTGATAAAGGACAGTTATCCAAAATATACAAAGAACTCTTAAAATTCGGCAATAAGAAAACAAACAACCCAATTAAAAAATGATGCTCTGAGCCGGGCTCGGTGGCTCAGCCTGTAATCCCGGGCCTTGGGAGGCTGAGGTGAGTGGATTGCCTGAGCCCACTGGTTCGAGACCCACCCGGGCAACTTGGCGAGACCTCATCTCTACAGTGAATCAAAAATTAACTGGGTGTGGTAGCGTGCACCTGTAGTTCCAGCTACTTGGAAGGCTGAGGCGGAAGGATCGCCAGAGCCCAGCAGGTCGAGACTGCGGTGGCCCGGAGTGGTCACTGCACTCCTGTCTGGGCGACAGAGTGAGACTCCAACTCATAAAAAAAAAAAAAAAGACACTCTGGAAAAGGCAAAACTATGGATACAATAAAAAGATCAGTGATTGCCAGGGGATGAGGGAGGGAAGGGTGAATAGGTAGAGCACAGAGGGTTTTTAAGATGGTGAAAATACTTGGTGTGATTCTACAATGGTAGATATATACCATTATACATTTGTCCAAACCTATAAAATGTACAATACCAAGAGTGAACCCTAGTGTAAACTCTGCACTTTGGATGACTATGATGAGTCAGCATAAGGTCATCAGGTATATTAAATGTACCACTCTGGTGGGGGATATGGCAAAAGGGGAAGTTGTGCCCACCTGGGAGCAGGGAATATACAGGAAATCTCTGTACCTTTTCTCTTAATTTTACTGTGAATCTAAGACTGCTCTAAAACAATAAAGTCTTGTTTAAAAAATAGTGATAACTGCATCAAAAACTGTCTCCAAAGACAAAAGTCTGTGGCATCATGATAAATCATAGAGTTTGTATTCATTTTCTATTACTATGTAACAAATTACACACTTAGTGACTTAAAACTGTGTACATTTATAATCACAGTTCCTGGGGGTCAGGAGTCTGACAGAGTTTGGCTACATGCTCTGCTCAGGGTCACATAAGGCTGCAATCAAGATATTGGTTGGGCTGTGTTTTCACCTGGAGGCTCAACTGGGGAAGAGGAACCCAGCTGAGCCCTGTCAGCCTCCTTCAGGTTGTTAGCAGAATCTATTTCCTGGTGGCTGTGTGACTAAAGGTCTCATTCCTTACTGACTCTTTGCTGGGGACCACTCTCAGCAACTACAGGCTACTCATAGCTATGCCATGGGACCCTCTCACAACATAACAGGTTGCTTCCTCAAAGCTAGCAAGGGTGAATGTTTCTGTCCAGTCTGCTGAAACAGACCCCTCTATAACATAATCAAGGAGTGACATGACACATCTTCACCTTCATCATATTCTACTGGTTAGAAACAGGGCAGAGGGGACTATATAAGGATGTGACTCACTGGAGGCCAACTTAGGGCATGTCTAAGAAAGTATTATCATGTGTGATGTCTAATGAATTCTGTTGGACTTAATATAGAGGAATCTACAAACCCCCTAACCCAGATGACATTCAGAGATAGAGGGATGTCTTCTAGCTTTTGTTTCACACTGTATTCCTACAGATAAGCCTTTCTGTGTGCTCCTCTTCTCTCTCTCTACTGAGAAGGTCATCTTTAAGGCATGGGTAAATATGTGTGTGTTGAATGTGCATATATAGCATAAACCTCAGTCTCAGTTGGAGGCTGTGCTTCCCACTTGCAGGTTGTAACCTTTTATAAGAAATAAAGTGGGCTGGGTTCAGTGGCTCAGCCCATAATTCTAGCACTTTGGGAGGCTGAGGTGAGAGGATTGTCTGAACCCACGGGTTCAAGACCAGTCTGGGTAACTTGGCAAGACCTCATCTCTATAATAAATCACAAAAAAACTAGCTGGACATGGTGACGTGTGTCTGTAGTTCCAGCTACTTGGAAGGCTGAGGTAGAAGGATCACCTAAGCCCAGCAGGTAGAGGCTGCAGTGGTTGTGAGTGTGCCACTCTATTCCAGCCTGGGCGACAAAGAGTGAGACTCCAACTAAAAAAATAATAATAATAAAAAAGAAAGAAAGAAACAAAACTCTTTGAGCCCAGTATCATGCCACCTGGGCAACAGAGCAAGACCCTGCCTTAAAACAAAACAAAACAAAACAACTCTCTTCTCCAAATGTATGAAGAACTTGAGTTTTTATTTATTTATTTATTTTTTAGTTGAAACTACTACAGCATTTTTCCTAAGTTCCAAGATAAATCCCATACACACTGGCTATCTCTCTTCCTCCCACCCTATCCTTAGTCCATGACAACCACAAATCTACTTTTTATCTCTATAGAATTGCCTGTTCTGGACATTTCAGATAAAAGAGCACGTACACAGGCTTCTTTTATTGAACATGGTTTTTTAAGCTTTATCCGTGTTATAGCATGTAACAGTACACAATTGGCATTTTTGTCTGGATAAGTCTTTGTGGGGGGGAATTTTCTGGTGCATTCACTGTAGGATGTTTAGCATCATCCCTGGCCTCTACTCACCAGGTACCAGCGGTGATACTCTTTCACTTTGTGAGAACCAAAAACATCTCTAGACACTGACAAATGTCCCCGGGAGGGAGGGACCACTCCAGGTTGCGAACAACTACTTTAGGGAAGGGGAAACACATGACACAAGCTCCCCATTCATTCTCAATTTCTGCCTGTCAGTTTCTCCAGAACACAGTACAAGGAGGTGGAGCCAAAATTGCACACAGGGGTCCAGTAAGGTAAGGGAGAAGCTGTCAGAGATTGGGACTACTGTGGCAGCTAAAATATGTGGAGTTACAAAGAGAGAGCTGGGCAAAGAAGGAGCTTCTGGAATCCATGTAGGAGTCTGTTATGGACTAAATTGTGTCTCCCTCAAATCCACAGTTGGAAACCTCAATGTGACTGTATTTAAAGAAGGGATATTTATTTATTTATTTATCAGTTGGAGTCTCATTCTGTCACCCAAGGTGGAGTGCAGTGGCATGCTCACAGCTATTACAGCCTCGACCTGCTAGACACAGGCAATCCTTCCATCTCAGTCTTTCACGCCTGACTAATAATTTATTTATTAACTGGGCTTGGTGGCTCAGCCTGTGATCCCGCGCATTTGGGAGGCTGACGTGAGTGGATTGTTTGAGCCCGCAGGTTTGAGACCCACCTGAGCAACTAGGCGAGACCTCATCTCTACAATAAAGAAATAAAAAAAATCGGCCGGGTGTGGTAGCATGTGCCTGTAATTCCGGCTACTTGGAAGGCTGAGGCGGAAGGATCGCCAGAGCCCAGC
>NW_007246546.1:230950-275422 GCF_000164805.1 Carlito syrichta
CGGCCACTGCCCTCCAGTCTGGGCAACAGAATGAGACTCCAACTCAAATAATAATAATAATAATAATAATTTATTTATTTATTTGTTGTAGAGACCAAGTTGCCCAGGCTTGTCTCAACCCCCTGGGCTCAGGCAATCCTCTCATCTCAGCCTCCCAAAGTTCTGGGATTATAGGCATAAACCACCATGCACGGCTTAAAGAAGGAACTTTAAATAAGGTCATAAGGGTGGGACCTGGGTCCAATAGAATTAGTGTCCTTACAAGAAGAGGAAGAGACACCAGAGGTTGCTTGATGTCTCTCACCAAGCACATGGCTGGAGGAATGGTCGTGTGAGGACATAGTGAGAAGGCAGCCATCTCCAAGTTGGGAAGAGATACCTCAGGTGAGATCTCTCTGCTGGCACCTTGAACTTGAAATGATCTATAAGATAATAAATTTATGTTGTTCAACCCACTCAGTCTGTGGAATTTTTTTTGGCACCCTGGCAAACCAGGGTCCTCTTGAGTCTTTGGCCAAATACTAAACTGCACAGTGTTCAGAGTGAACTTCTATGAGGCTTGCCAGAGGACAGCTACTGGGGGGCTGTGAACATATGGAGACTCTGAAGGTCACAAAGTGCTGAGAGACATTGGAGTTCTGATGGGACAAAATGCAGACACCTCCGTAAAGACCCCAAAATTTCAACTGAAGTTCCAGAAGGGCTGTGCCTTAACAGTAGGGCTACTCTAGACCTGCTGTAACACAGCCTAAAACCAATATATTATCTGCCTGCCAGAATGAAGCTCAGCAATCTTTAAAGAAAAAAAAAAAAAACCAGCTCCAGATTCTCGATGATACAGCAACCACAATGTCCTGCATAACATTTTTTTTTTTTTGAGTCAGAGTCTCACGCTGTTACCGAGGCTGGAGTGGAGTGGCACACTCATGGAGCCACCACAGCGTTGACCTGCTGGGCTCTGATGATCCTTTCACCTCAGCCTTCCAAGTAACTGGAACTACAGGTGTGCGCTACCACACCCAGCTTATTTTGTAGATCAGGGGTCCTCAAACTTTTAAAACGGGGGCCAGTTCACTGTCCCTCAGACCGTTGGAGGGGCGGACTATAGTTTAAAAAAAAAACTATGAACAAATCCCTATGCACACTGCACATATCTTATTTTGAAGTGAAAAAACAAAACGGGAACAAGTAAAGTTAAATCAACAAACTTACCAGTATTTCAGTGGGAACTATGGGCCTGCTGTTGGCTAATGAGATGGTCAATGTCTGGTTCCATATTTGTCACTGCTAGTCGTAACAAGTTAAGGCGGCAAAAACACCCGACAGGCTGGATAAATGTCCTTGGTGGGCCGCATGTGGCCCGCGGGCCGTAGTTTGAGGACCCCTGTTTTAGATAATCCTTTCGCCTCGGCCTCCCAAAGTGTGGGTTTATAGGCTTGAGCCACCACGCTCAGCCCAGCATAACATTTTTTAAAAATTGCTAGTTGGCCAGGTGTGGTGGCTCAGCCTGTAACACCAGCACTTTGAGAGGCCCAGGTGAGAGGACTGCCTGAGACTGGGGGTTCAAGACCAGCCTGGGCAACTTGGTAAGAACTCATCTCTACAATAAATAAAAAACATTAGCTGGATTTGGTGGCACGCGTCTGTAGTTCCAGTTACTTGGAAGGCTGAGGCAGAGGGATCGCCTAAGCCCAGCAGGTAAAGGCTGTGGTGGCCATGAGCGTGCCACTGCATTCCAGCCTGGGTAACAAGAGTGAGACTCCAACTCAAAAAAAAAAAAAAATTGCTAGAATATTTGAGAAAGCAGGAAAATGTGACCTATAAGTGGAAGAAAACAGTTCATGAAAACAGACTTGGATATGGCCCATATGTGGGAATTAGCAGACAAAGACTTTTTTCTTTTTTTTTTTTTGAGTTGAGGGTCTCACTCTGTCACCCAGGCTGGAGTACAGGGGCATAATCACAGTTCACTGCGACCTCCTAGGCTCAGGCAATCCTTCCACCTCAACCTTCCAAGTAGCTGCGACTACAGGAGTACACTGCCTGGCTAATGTTTTGATTTTTTTGTAGAGACAAGGTCTTGCTATGTTGCCCAGGCTGGTCTTGAACCTCTGGACTCAAGTAATCCGTCTGCCTCTGCCTCCCAAAGTGTTGGGATTACAGGCATGAGACCGCTGTGCCTGGTCATAGAACAAATACTTATAAAAAATTATTTTAAATAAGTTCAAGGATTAAAAGGAAGACAAACATGATGAATGAACTAATGGTAAACAGGAATATCAATATCAGGAAAAAATAGTCAAATGGAAATTCTAGAACTTGAATAAGTACATTATCTAAAATAGAAAGTGTATTGGATGGCAGCATATTGGACATTTCAAAAGAAAAGATAAGGGGACTCCCAGAGTGGGTAATATAACTTACCCACATTGAAATAAAAAGAAAAAAAAGACTGACATAAATAAACAGAGCACCAGTGACCTGTGAGGCAATAACAAGCACTCACTTAAACCAGGCAAGCCTGTGGGTGGTGGATTCTGCCTGGGGCAAATCTGTCTTCATCACCCCCTTGCCCTCCCTCCCATCCCTGTCTTACACACAGATTGTATAGTGATTGTGAGTGTGTTGTTTAGTCAACAGTATTTACTGAGCATGGGGGGAGCTCAGTGGATGAATGAGCCCCTGCCTCAGGGCCTGACAGTGAGCAGGAGGTGGAATCATACATGGGAGTTGGCTGGGTGGAAAGGAAAGGAGAGAACAGGAAAGGAGCAAGATGCTCATGGACACATTTAATTTAACCATATGAATTTAACATATATAGTTACATGAATTTTCAAATAGGTTTGCCTAATCTTCACCACAAAACGATTTACTTTTGGAGGTAAACGATTTACTTGTAATGTGGTCAGAAGCCCCTCCCTCCTGGCTGCCCCCTACATCTCCCCATCCACAGGCCCCTCTGTCCCGTCTGTCACCTGAATTTCAGCTTGAGTTTAGCAGTACCTCCTTCCTTGCATGCATCACTAGTTTCTTCCCCTGTTGGCCCTGTCATTTGAAATATCAATATACTGCTACTTCTCCCATCTGCTCTTCTTGTCTTGGGTCTCTCTAGCTACCAGTAAATTTTTTATTTTTTGGCTTCGCTCAGTAGCAAGGTCTCAAACTTATGCTCCCAACTGAACTTTTGTTTTTCTCCTCAAACCTGTTTCTCTTATGCCCTCCTGCATCTCAGGGCATGCCAGCCTCTCCTGCTTGCTCTCCTGCCCACTCTCAATCCTCCTACTAAACTTTCCTGGGTCTCCAGAGCTCATCCTCTTTGTCTTTGTCTGCCTCTCCTTTCCTGCTCCTGTCTGTCCCACCTCAGCTCAGGTCATGCAGCTACAATGGCCACAACCATCCTGACCCTGGCTCCGTTGTTACCATGCAGTCAGTGTGAGTCTTTCCAATGCAATTTGGCTTTTGTCAGGCTCCTGCTCAGAAGCCCAAGAGGGTTTTTCATGTCATTCAGACGGGCCTACACAATCTACCCCTCACCCCCAATTATCTCTAAAAGACTGCCTTTCCCAAGTCATCTTCAATCCTCTGTTCTCATCAGGTTTTTCCCAGACATTCACACAAAGGTGGAATATTCTGCTTGGTTCCAAGTTAAGGCCGAATTCCTAAGAAACAGTGGCTTGTACCTTTCTTGGGGACATTTCCTGGATACTTTTGTGCCTGCTCACTCCAACCAAAACCATCCATGTCTTATTTTCCTAAATCTTACACACTAGATAGATTGAAACTGTGACTGATTTCTTTTAACAGAATTCCTGCTCTTTGCCTTCAGAATGGTACTATCTTCCCAAATTCCTACAAAATCCCTTTCTGGTTAAATGGCAGTTTCTTTAGAGAAGTCAAAGGGTAAACTGAGGCAAAGTGGGCCAGTGCTGCGGGAACAATGCAAGATCGCAACAGAGAGGAAAATAGAAGGAAGTAAAGTGAGGCATGGACGGCTGGAAACGGGCCTTTCAAGCAAGGGGCGCTTAGACCTGGAGGAGGTCTGGGCCTAAAGGAATGTGCAGAGTTGTATTCTTTGTTTTCCATAGTAGTAGTTTGAATCTAGTATCTCGACATCCCCAGGCATCAACATTTCATGACCTCAGGTGGTGGGCTGGAGGTTGTCATGGTAGTATGGTAACAATATACCAATAAACATGCCTCCTGGTGGTGTGCTGGAGGTCATCACTGGACCGCAATAACAATTATCAATACAAATGCCTAAAAGATTAATTGTTAGCAAGACTGGACAGGCTTAAGGGGTTCTGTGTAATCACCAATTTCTAAAACTAAAGTATTTTTCTTGTTAATGATTCCAGGGTAAAAGGACATGTGGGCCATGCAAGTTGTGCAGCAAGGAAATGCCAAGGGGCGAGGTCCAAGCAAAATGGCTGTGTTGATTCAAAATGGCTATGTTTACTCAAAATGGCTATGTTTACCCAAAATTTCTAGGGTTTCCTCCTTTCAGAAAGCCTTTCCTTTTTTTGAGCTCTGGTTGTGCCAACACATTAGCCTCCTCTTGCCTGGCAGCCTCCTCGCTGCCCTTTCACCTTCCAGCTGTGCCTCTGTGTATCACCTTTGTACTTGCTATAATAGGTCAAGGGTTCTGGAAGCAGCTGGACCAAATTCAAGGCCTGTCTCCATCTTGTTCTGGCTGACACATTAGGTAAGTTATTTAACTTTCTGTTCCTCAGGTTTCTTTTCTGTAAAATAGAGATCATGTTGGCAGTTGCCTGATGGGGCTATTGTGGCAGATGCGGGTCTCTTCAGGGGAGCAGATTATTGGAGAGTGGCATTGGACCTGTTGAGGGGAAGATACCGAGGCAGCAATGGGACTGCAATGCTACCCAAGGGCAGGATTCATTGATCCTCTGCAGGAAGCTCTGCAACAGAAATGATCCTTCAGGGCTATCCTCAGTTAAACCAAGATGGCTAGGACTTTGAATGTGGGCTATCCTGGGGAAGGGTGTGACCCTGGCGGGTTGCGGCTGAGGTACCCCCCAAAGATGCGGAGAGCTGAGGACCACTGACTGCTGTCCTCATTACCAGAGTGACAATTCAAAACTCTGCAGTTGGTTTTGAGAAAGTGTATTAATGTATTGTCTGGGAAAGATTTAATGCAGTTTTGCACTTTATGTGATTTCGAATTCTTTGTCTCCAACAAAATTAACTCACCACCTAATCAAGTGGTCAACTAATAGATCATTAAGAAGTATAACAGATTGCTATGTGAGGTCAGGAGCAGTGGCTCACACCTGTAATCCCAGCACTTTGGGAGATGGAGGTGAGAGGATTGCCTGAGCCCACGGGTTCAAGACCAACCTGGGCAGCTTGGCGAGACCTTGTCTCTAAAATAAATTTTTAAAAAATTAGCTGCACATGGTGGCACACACCTTTAGTTCCAGCTACTTGGAAGGCTGAGGTTGAAGGATTGCCTGAGCCCAGCACGTTGAGGCTGCAGTGGCTGTGAGCATGCTACTGCACTTCAGCCTGGGTGATAGAGTGAGACTCTGACTCAAAAAAAAAAAAAAAATTGCTGCTGGGCTCGGTGGCTCAGCCTGTAATCCCACGCCTTGGGAGGCTGAGGTGAGTGGATTGTCTGAGCCCACGGGTTCGAGATCCGCCTGGGCAACTTGGTGCGCCCTCATCTCTACAATAAATCAAAAAATTAGCTGGGTGTGGTAGTGTGTCTGTAGTTCCAGCTACTTGGGAGACGGAGGCGGAAGGATCACCAGAGCCCAGCGGGTCGAGGCTGTGGTGGCTGGGAGCGGCCACTGTACTCCAGTCTGGGCGACCGAGTGAGACTCCAACTCAATAAAATAAAATAAAATAAATTGCTATATGATTTTTTTGCATATAACTCAGTAGAAGCTAAAAAAATTTGTCACTACTGTAACAATTCCTCCCAATCCCATCTATTAATTTATGTAAACAAATTTTCTTAGTGCTAGCAGAAAAATTGAAAAAAAAAAACCAAAATAAAAATATAATTATTTGGAACTGTGACTCATTCTAGCAATAAATAATATTCTTCAAGATAAATGAACCCTCATCCATTTCATTATAAGTAAATTTTGCTTTTTATGTTTCTTAATCTCTATAGACTTAATGCTCTTATAGTTTCATTAAAATGTACAATATATTCACATTGTTTGGTGTATTAGCTACAATTGTAATTATGATCCAGAAGGGTTTTTTTCTTAATATTTAGAAGCATATCATTACAGGATATAAATAAAGACTAAACTTTATATATATTTTATTGCTGAGAAGTATGATAGAGTGAGTAATTCAAGATTTTCAAGTCGGGCTCGGTGGCTCAGCCTGTAATCCCATGCCTTGGGAGGCTGAGGTGAGTGGATTGCCTGAGCCTGCGGGTTCAAGACCCGCCTGGGTAACTTGGTGAGACCTCGTCTCTACAATAAATAAAAAAATTAGCCGGGCATGGTAGCGTGTGCCTGTAGTTCCAGCTACTTGGAAGAATGAGGCGGAAGGATTGCCGGAGCCCAGCAGGTCGAGGCCGCACTCCAGTCTGGGCAACAGAGTGAGACTCCAACTCAAAAAAAAAAGATTTTCAAGCATAGAAAATATATTAGGATAAAATTCTGTGGGGCAGCTGGGCATAGTGGCTGAGGCCCACAATCCCAGTGCTTTGGGAGGCCTTTGTTGAACTCCTGCAGGAGGACTGCTTGAGCCGGGGTGTTCCAGGCTGCAATGAACTATGATTGAGATACTACACTCCAGCCTGTCACAGAGCCAGATCCTGCTTAAAAAAAAAAAAAAAATCTGTGGGGAAAGTGAACTGGAAATACAAATTCGAAGAGGGGTGTCAGTCTTTAAAAAATGTCCAAATGTTAAAAAAGAAGGGCTTAGTCGTATGTTTTTAAAAAAAATGATATGTATTTAGTCACAGGATATTTAGATTCCATTAGATAGTTTGTGTGTCAATCATAAAGCTGGACATTAGTGAAAGCTGTGAAACCAGATTTTATTCAGTAACTACCACAGTAAGGGGAAGCGCTGAGTTCCATTCGGATTTGTACAGAGATGACAGGTTTAAAAGGGAAAGTGAGGGCCTCAGGAAGGGGTGGGGCTCAAGTGAAAAATACAAAGGGTTGGTCAATGTAAACCAATTAGGTGGCTGTGTCAGCTAGCAGGCAGTTACGAAATTGGGATTCTAGTTTTCCGGAGACTGAGACAGTGGTCCTATCTTTGCCGATTAGATTTCAGAGGAATGGCTCTCAGATCTTTGCGAGAGACCGTGCTGAGTTGTAAAAAGTACATGTTCACAACTGTAAGCCCTTTTTCAGTAAATGCTCTAGGAAAGGGAGGACGGGCCTACTGGCTAGAACTAACAGGCAGTTCCCGGCTGGGGTCATCTAGGGAGCGGCCTTGGTCGGCTGGGCAGTGCAGAGGTGCGCAGGGGTCGCTCTGCGCCAAGACTACTGCAGTTTTCAGGAGTAATGTAAGAGTTTTGTTTTGAATATCTGTATTTACAGCTCACCGGAAATGAAATCCTTTGCACCTGTTTACATTTTAGGTGAAAAGCACACAAAAGCGTATGCAGTTTCCCCACGTTCTTAGGAGTGCAGCAGAAGCCCAAGTTTAAAGACACACATAACATTTGATTTTCCCAGGGATCCCTGCCTCCTGAGAGGTCTCGAGTTGCAGTCGGGTCTCGCCGCTAACTCCCAGACCCAAGTGTCCGAGCCTGTCTTTCCCGGGATTCCTTCCTCTAGTCCGCGGAATCGGAACATGCCTACGTGTGGCCTCCGGTCCTCTCTGAGGTCCTCCCCCCCGCTAGGCCGCCGGGCCAGAAGCCTGCGCCACCGAGATAAGAGCTGGCCCCCATCCTCCCCGCCGCCCCCTGCGCTCCTAGAGCGACGCCGGAAGTTCCCCGGGCGGAGCCTGGGACGACTTCCGTTCGCAGCGTAGCGGGAGGTCGAGCGGGCTTTGTCGGCAGTTCTGCAGGACCGGCGGGCACGGGGTCTAGTCTGCCGCTCCGGGGTCTCTCCCGCGTCGTCCTCGCCACCGCGCCCCGGGTGAGTGGCGCGTTCCGGGCCGGGGGCGGGCAGAGCCTTTGCTGAGGCCCCGGCGACTCAAGGGCCCGGCTGCCAGGCCAGAGGCCGTCCAGAGAGCCGGGCGGGCATCCGCAGGCCGCGGCTGGACCCTAAGCGCGGCCTGCCCCGCACGGGTGTCTAAGAGCTGGGACTTCGGTGTGCCAGCCTCCTTGACAGCAGCCACGCCGCCCCCGCAAGGTTGCAGCTCCTGCCCGTGTTTCCTAGCGCCTCCAGCGAGTCCACCTAGGGCCCGGGCCTGGGGTTTTCTCCCCGAAGAGCTTCATGTGGGTACACTTGGGTCCGTTCCTTTTGGTTTCTTTTCCCATCACCCCACCCTTTTCCAGGTTCCAAGGGGTTACGTACCGAAGCCTTAAAACCTCTAGCTTGAACTTCTGTTTTCTTTCTTGAGTTGGGGTATCACTCTGTCGCCCAGACTGCAGTGCATTGACACGATCACGTCTCACCACAACCTCGACTTCCTGGGCCTAGGCGATCCTTCTGCCTCAGCCTCCTGAGGAGCTGGGACTACAAGGCGCGCGCCACCACGCCCGGCTAATTTTTAAAAATTTTTTGTAGAGACGAGGACTTGCTATGTTGCCTAAGCTGGTCTCGAACCTGGGTACCAGCAGTCCTCCCGCCTTGGCCAGAGTGCAGGGATTACAGGCAAGAGCCACCGTGCTGGGTCTCTAGCTTAAATTTACATGTCGCAGTTTTCAAGCCTTTTGAGCCACTCTGAGATTGGATGCCCCAGACATTTTAAAAGGAGTAGTAAGTACAGGTGTGGTCATTCTGGGTTTTTTTTTTGTTTGTTTGATCTTTTTTTGTTGTTTTGTTTTTGAGTTGGAGTCTCATTCTGTCGCCCAGACCAGAGCCCAGACCAGAGTGCAGTGGCTGCTCCCGGCCACCGCAGCCTCGACCTGCTGGGCTCCGGCGATCCTTTGCCTCAGCCTTCCAAATAGCTGGAACTACAGGCGCTCGCTACCACGCCCGGCTAGCTTTTTGATTTATTGTAGAGATGAGCTCTCGCCTGCCCAGGCGGGTCTCGAACCCGCAGACTCAGGCAATCCACTCACCTCAGCCTCCCAGAGGCGCGGGATTACAGGCTGAGCCACCGAGACCGGCTGTTTCATCATTTTTTAACCTGCCTACTTCCATAGGGGCCTTGAAGCCTCCGCCTGATGGAGATGCAGCGTCAGCATCTTCTGTGCTGTTGGGGTTAGTGGTGGGGAGGGAAATGTGGTAAGTTAACTCCAAGACTTGGGCCTGAAGAAATCCCAGGTGGGGAGAGCTGGTTTGGCTGTTTCCTGCTTTTTCATGAAACTTCCCTTTACCCTATTCTTTATTAACCCTATGCTGATGCCAGGGCCTTCTTACCCACATTGGCTACATGGTGGTCAAGGGATCCTCAGGACCTGAGTAGCATGCCAGAGGTTTTCCACTAGTATTAGCTGGATGCAGGTTTTAAACTCAAGCAGTTTGTCTGAAACAGCTTCGGGAGATGCTGAGTTTGTCAGCACTGTCATGGAATATGATCAGTGAGAGGACACTGGGCTCCTTGTTGTTCTTGGGCAGAGCCCTGAGAGCAGCAAGCTGGGAGCAGAAGCCAAATGGGTTGGGGGGGGGCAGTTAACAGCCCCAGTTCTCTATTTGACCATAATCTTGCCACCTTCCTTGAACTTCGGTGCTTCAGCAGCAGGCCCCTTGGTGACTGTGGCCAGCACAGAGGTCCAGGTGTGTGTGCTGTAGTCTGCATCGCACTCAGGTGTTCTCTTGCTCTGCTTTTATTGTTATAAGTGAAGCTTGGCAACCCTTCCAGTTTTGTCTCTGGGCCATAAGCAACCGTGACTCTGGCTGGGAGCCCAAGGCCAGAATATCCCTTTACCAGTGTGGGTGTGAAAGCTGGGCTTCTAGTGCTAGGTGGGGCAGCCCCATACATCCAAGAGCCACTCTGGCTGCTGATGATACACAACATTGCTGTATTTAGACAATTTCAGGTGATATTTTCTCCAGCAGATTTTACATGTTATATAACAGGGGTCCATGTTGGTCTAGTATGTTGTAGAGCCACAGATCTGGCATGTGTTTACTTCCTTTTGTTCATGTCATTGCTGTTTCTTTAAATGAAAAAGTGTCAATTTAATTTTACCTAAATTCATAGACGTAAAAGGAACTAAGCAGAAACTTGTAATATTTTTATAAGATTGCTATTTTGACTTAAATGTTTCTTCAACACAACACAAAAGAATCCAACATCTGCACCTCCTTTTTTTTAGTTAAAAAGAATGACATGGTTTAAAATATAAGCTTACTTTCATAATGCTAATCCCAGCTGTTCTCTAAGCAGAATTATCTTGTAAACATGATATCATACCTAGGAAGGAAGAACAATCTTTCATAACAGAGAAATGGAGAAACATGGGCAGACATCTTGGATTTGAATCATAGCTCTGCCCCCTTACCATTTTAGTGAACTTTGGTGATTTGCTTTCTCTTGTTTTCATTTCTTCTCTGTAGAATAAATGGTAGGATAATACCTAGCTCTTGAGATTTGGAGGAGCACATAAGATAATGTGAGTCAGTCGCTCAGCGCTGTGCCTAGTAGAGGTTTTTGGGGCCCGATAAACAGCATCCCATCACCTTTTCCGAGTTCCAAGCCAGTTGAGGCAGAGGAATAAGGGCATGTAGAGCAAACAGTTACCTTAACACTGGCCAAAGATAGGCTGGAGGAACACTGGACTTCCTCAGACCGAAAGCCAGCAGTCTCTCATGGGCTGCCCCACTTAAAACTCCTTAGAGAAGCAGAGCAGAATTGGACCCCTGGAAACAGTTGGGAGAGTGTGGCCTCCAATGCCTTATTATTCTCTCGTGTTTCATTCTGCTAACACAGTCCACCTTTTGGGGGAGGAGATAGGGTTGGGCAAAACCAGAACACTTTAGGGAAAAATCTCTTCTCAGGAAACTAGAGGCCTAGGGACAAATGATCCCTTCTGCTGCTGGTTCATAGGAGGTCCTCAATAAGTCCCTGTGAGTGCACCATTAGTTGTGACAGAGATGACAGTGGGAGAGCCAGGCATTTTTGTATGTGTGAACATGAGGAATACTAGGGTATATCATAAATGGGAGGTAATGTGCCAGATGAATAGGTACAATGTGATCCCATTTTTATTTAACAATCTAGGAAGTCTGCAGCCATAAGCAATTCACATTTATTTCTCAGATTGTGAAAATGTCCTTAATTTGATGTGGCAAAAAAATTTAACTACAGGTATTAAATACTGAACAATGTTAAGAGTTTATTATTTTACCCATTTTTATTTCTGAAAATCATGTGTGCATGAATAAATATATACATGTAAATTTAAGCAAAGGTCCAAATGGATGTATCTAAATGAAACAGCTAACAGTGGTTATCTGTTGAATAGCCAGGAATTTCCATCATCTCTATGTTTACATTTCTTTGCCATTTGAAGTATTTTTACAATATGTATCTTATACCTTTGAGTCAAGAATAAAAAAGATTGTATAAAAGTAAACTAGGGTATTAAAACTAAATAGCATGGTTCTGATGTAATAAAATATGAATGCAAAAAAGAGCACAAGGAGAAATGATAACTGGGAATCTGGTGAGGTTAAAGGTAATTTTATTATTCTTTTTAAAGTTTTTCTCTATTGTCTCATTTTTCTCAATTAGCATAAAAAAGTAACTAGTTAAATGTAATTTTTTTAAGCAGGAGAAATTTGGGGTTTTTTTGAGTTGGGAGTCTCACTCTGTCGCCCAGGCTGGAGTGCTGTGGTGCACTCACAGCCACTGCTGCAGTGAGCTTAGGTGATCCTTCTGCCTCAGCCTTCCGCGTAGTTGGAACTATAGGCACATGCTACTGTGCCCAGCTAATTTTTTGATGTATTGTAGAGACAAGGTCCCACCAAGTTGCCCAGGCTGGTCTTGAAACCCTGGGCTCAGGCAGTCCTCTCACCTCTTGTTTTCCGAAGTGCTAGGATTACAGGCGTGAGCCACCACGCCCATCTAGCAAGAGAAATATATATATATATATATATACTTTTTTCAGTAGGCGTCTCACTGTTGCCCAGGTAAGTGACATGCTCACGACCACCACAGCCTCGGCCCTCTGGGCTCAGGTGATCCTCAGCCTTCTAAATAGCTGGAACTACAGGCATGTGCCACCATGCCCAGCTATTTGTTTTATTTATTGTAGAGACGAAGTCTTGCCAAAATGCCCATGCTGGTCTTGAACCCCTGGACTCAGGCAGTCCTCTAGCCTCTGCCTCCCAAAGTCCTGAGATTACAGGTGTGAGCCACTGTGCCTGGCTGAGAAATATTTTTAAAGTAAGTTAGGGGGCTTTTAACTCAGCAAGTCTCTTAGAGATAGAAATGGCTCACATAGAATTACATCTGCTTCTCATTCCTATTGTCAGTTATTGTTATGCAGTTTGAATTTCTTCATCATCATCTGAATGTCTGCATGTTAGCATTAATTAAGGTATAAGTTAAAGTTGCTGTAACAGAGATTCAGAATACAGCGTGTCATACAAAAAACTTGATTTCTCTTACTTCACCTCAAAGGTAGGCAGGTAGCTCTACAGGGACCCTGGCTGTTCTGCCTCATCAGCACTGGGGGAGGGCAAGAGAGTGGACAGTGTACACACATCCCTTCCCTTCTTGTCTCATTGACAAGAAGAACACTAAGAAATGTCATTTACTTGGGTGGCTGTTAGTAATTTGGTGAAAGGAAAAAAGAAAGCAGGAATGCTGGGGAATTCTTGTAGTCTGTGCCTCAAGTTTCCCCATTGGCCACTAAGTATCATGTTGCCATGATACTCAGTTACCCCATTGGCCACTAAGTATCATGTGGCCATGATACTCTTTCCCACATATGGGATACACAAGCATTCCTAGGAGATATTGCATGTTTGGTTCCAGACACCACAATAAAGTAAATATAACAATAAAGCAAGTCACAAACGGTCAACAGCTTTAGTTCTCTGACCTTAAGCTTGTCACCTATCTGAACCTTACAAATGGTCGTGAGGAGCACTAATAAGACAAGAAGCATATGTATGGGGCACAGCAGGCCCCTTGGTGACTGTGGTGGACATGGAGGGAATATTTTTGTTTCCCAGTGCATATATGAGTTATATTTTCACTATACTGTAGTCTTTTAAGTGTACAATAGCATTATGTTCAAAAATCTACATAACTTAATTTAAAAACACTGCCAGAAAATGCCATAGCTCATCTGAAACTTCAGTGAGTTGTAATCATCTATTTTCTTGTGTAGAGTCTTGCCTCAGTGTTGATGGCTGCTGACTTATCAGGGTGGTGGTTGCTGAAGGCTGGGGTGGCTGTGGCAATTTCTTAGAATAGGACATCATTGTAATTTGCTGCATAGAATGACTCTTCCTTTCACAGAAGATCTATCTGTAGCATGTGATGTGACTTAATAGCATTTTATCCACAGAACTTCTTGTGAAATCGGAATTGATCCTCTCAAACCCTGCCGATGCTTTATTAACTGTGTTTATATACTATTCTAAATTTTTTGTTGTCATTTCAACAATGCACACAACATCTTCATCAGGGGTTGATTCCGTCTCCAGAAACCATTTTCTTTGCTCATCCATAAGAAGCAGCTCCTTTTTAATTAAAGTTTTACAATGATATTGCAGCAATTCAATCATCTTCAGGATGCACTCCTAATTCTAGTTCTCTTAATATTTCTACCACATTTGCGGTTACTTCCTCCACTTAAGTGATGAAACTCTCAAAGTCATTTATGAAGGTTGGGTTCTTCCAAATACCTGTTGATATTTTGGTCTCCTCCCATTATTATGAATGTTCTTAATGGCATCTAGAATGGTGAATTGTTTCCAGGTTTTCAATTTACTATTCCCAGATCCACCAGAGGTAGCGATAGCCTTTCAAAATGTATTTCTTTTTTTTTTTTTTTTTTTTGAGTTGGAGTCTCACTCTGTCGCCCAGACTGGAGTGCAGTGGCCGCTCCCGGCCACCGCAGCCTCAACCTGCTGAGCTCCGGTGATGCTTCCACCTCAGCCTTCCAAGTAGCCGGAATTACAGGCATGCGCTACCACGCCTGGCTGATTTTTTGATTTACTGTAGAGATGAGGTCTTGCTGCCCAGGCGGATCTCGAACTCGCGGGCTCAGGCAATCCACTCACCTCAGCCTCCCAAAGGTGCGGGATTACAGGCTGAGCCACCGAGCCCGGCTCAAAATGTATTTCTTAATAAGACTTTAAAGTCAAAATGACTTCTTGATCCATGAACTGCAGAAGGTATGTTTTGTTAGCAGACATGAAAACAACAGTCATTTTGTATATCTCCATCAGAGCTCTTGGGTGACTAGGTGCATTGTCAATGAGCAGTAATTTTTTTTTTTTTTTTTTTGAGTTGGAGTCTCACTCTGTCACCCAGGCTGGAGGGCAGTGGCATGCTCCCAGCTACCACAGCCTTGACCTGTTGGGCTCAGGCAGTCCTTCCACTTCAGCCTTTCAAGTAGCTGGTATTACAGGAGTGCACCACCACGCCTGGCTAATTTTTTGATTTATTGTGGAGATGAGGTCTTGCCATGTTGCCCCGGCTGGTTTCGAACCCGTGAGCTCAGGCAATCCTCTTGTCTCCACCTCCCAAAGTGCTGGGATTACAGGCATGAGCCACCACACCCAGCTATTGAGCAATAATTTTATTTATTTATTTTGTTTGTTTTTTTATTATTATTTTTTTTTCCAAGTAGCCGGAATTACAGGCATGCGCTACCACGCCCGGCTGATTTTTTGATTTATTGTAGAGATGAGGTCTTGCTGCCCAGGCGAGTCTTGAACCCGCGGGCTCAGGCAATCCACTCACCTCAGCCTCCCAAAGGCGCGGGATTACAGGCTGAGCCACCGAGTCCGGCTGAGCAATAATATTTTGAAAGGGGTTTTTTTTTTTCCTGAGCAGTAGGTCTCAACAGTGGGCTTAAAATAAGCAATTAAACTATGCTGTGCACAGAAGTGCTATGATTCAGGTTTTGTTGTTCCATTTCTAGAGCACAGGCATAGACGATTTAGTATTCTTTTTTTTTGGTCCAATTTAGCATTATTCTTAAGGGTCCTAAGACTTTTGGAATGGTAAATTATCATTGGCTCCAACTTAAAGTCACCAGCTACGTAGACCCTAACAAGAAAGTAAGCCTATTGTTTGAGCCAAGGCATTGACTTCTCCTCTCTAGCCAAGATCATCGATGAAGTTGGACACACTAAACAATAGGTTTTCTGTGTAGATGAAACAGCCTACTATTGGAGGAAGGTGCCATCTAAGACTTTCATAGCTAAACAGGTGAAGTGAATGCCTGGCTTCAAAGAACAGGTTTGCTTGTTGGGGCTAATGCAGCTGTTGACTTTAAGTTGAAGCCAGTGCTGATTTACCATTCCAGAAATCCTGGGCCCTTAAAAATTATGCTAATCTGCTTTGCCTGAGCTCCATAAACAGACCAGACCAGGGTAATAGCGCATCTGTTAATAGCACATCTGTTTACATGAATGGTTTACTGAATATTTTTAGTAAAAATATTCATGGTTTGCTGAACTTTTAAGCCCATTAGTGAGGCCTACTGCTTAGAAAGTAAGATTCCTTTAAAAATATTACCATTCATTATAATAAGAAGCCTGATTTTTCTACATGGAAAATCTGTTATTAGGTGTAACCACCTTCATCAGTGATCTTAGCTAGATCTTCTGGATGACTTACTGCAGCTTCTACATCAGCACTTTGCTACTTCACCTTGCACTTTTGTTATAGAGATGGCTTCTTCCCTTAAACCTCACGAACCAACCTCTGCTAGTTTCCAGCTCTTCTGCACCTTCCTCATCTCTCTCAGCCTTCACAAAATTGAAGACAGTTGGGGGCGTTACTCTGAATTAGTCTTTAGCTTAAGGGAATGTTGTGTTTGGTTTGATACCTAAACTGCTCAAAACATTCTCCATTTCAGCAATAAGGCTGCTTTGCTGTCTTATTTGTGTGTTCACTGGAGTAGCATTTTTAATTTTCTTCATGAATTTTTCCTTTGCATTCACAGTTTGACTGTTAGGTTCAAGCGGGCTAGCTTTCAGCCTGTCTGGGTTTTTGACATGCCTTCCTCTATAAGCTTGATCATTTCTAGCTTTTAATCTAAAGTAAGAGACATGTCACTCCTCCTGTCACTTGAACACTTAAGAGTCCATTGTAAGGTCAGATTGTAATGGCCAAATTTCAATATTGTTGTGTCTCAGGGAATAGGGAAACCCTAGGGGAAAGAAAGACATGGGGAACAGCCAGTCAGTGGAGCACTAAGAAGACACGGCATTTATCGATTAAATTAGCATCTTACATGGCCATGGTTCGTGGTGCTCCAGAACAGTTATAATAGTTTTGGATTCCTGTAACCAGCCAGGCACTTAATGTGGGTGTGGAGGACAGAGTTCTAAGATGGCCCCTAAGATTCCTGGCCCCTAATGTACACACACACCTCCCAGTTATTCACTCAAATACTCATTTGGGTACTTCCATGAAAAGACTTACAGATGTCATTAAGGTCCCACACCAGCAACTTAAGATGGGAGGTTATTCAGGTAGGCCTGACCTAGCCATATGAACCCTTTGAAAGCAGGGTTTTCTCTAGCTGGTTGGAGAACAGAAGGCAGCAATTGGAAGCATGAGAAAGATTCAGTGTGCTGTTCCTATCTTTACGACGCAGGTGGTCTCTAGGAATGACTCCTGCTCACAGCAAGCACACAGGTCTTCAATCCTCCCTTCAGGCAGGGACTGGATTCTGTGAAAAACCTGAATGAATTTGGAAGCTCGTTCTCCCGTAAAGCCTCCAGATGAGAACTCAACCCAGCTGACACCTGACTGCAGCATTGTGTGACCCAGAGAAGAGGTCCCAGCTATCCTGGGCTGCACTGGTGACCTGCAGAACTGTGGGGTAACAAACATATGCTATTTGAAGATGCTGACTTTTTTGTAAATTTTTTAACAGCATGGATTACTAATGGCGTGAACCTGTGTGGGGAGAGAGGACTCGCCCTTGGGTGAGGTGGACTCTTATGCTTGCAAGCAGTTCCCAGAGAGAATCCCAGAATGGAGGGTGGTGCATTGCTCTGAAGAAGGGGACTGTGCAGAGCATCCCAGTAACTGTGTAAGGTTGAATCATCCTAGGCCCAGTACGTTTTTCCAAAGTGAACACATCTTTGTAACTCAGGGCACAATGTAGGAGATCCTAAAAGCCTCTTGTGTCCTTAGTCATAGTCATCTGATGACAGTCACTGTTTTGATTCTCCTGCCAGCGATTGTTTTTGTCCATTTTTTTCAGCTTTATGTAATAGACTTGAACCATATAAGCTCTTTTGTGCCTGGCTTCTTTTGCTCAATTTTTCTTTTGTGAGATCCACCTGTGATTTCGTGTGTGGTAGATCTTTTTCATCGCTATATATTTCCTTGTGTGGGTGTTCTATGGAAGGATATTTGAGGTGTTATGAACAGTGCTGCTGTGAACACTCTCACTACAGACTTCTGCAGGGTAGACGTGATTTCTTCAACAACATTATTCTCTTAAAAAATAGTCACCTTTTGGGCTGTTTGTTGCCACTGAATCCCATGTAACAGCTCTGGGTTTTAAACCAGCAGATCTCTGATTTTATTTACTGGCTTCCTTGCTGGACTAGTTCCTCCTTTCATTTTTTTGGGCAATCATCTTGAGGTATCAGAGACAGTACTTGAATGGGAAGGCAATACCTACCTATTATCTGATCTTTGTAGCTGGGCCAGCTTCCACCATCTGTCAAGAAACCAATGAGAAGGCTCTTGAGAGACATTTGGTTTTCTTAGTCCTGGGAGATCCGTATTAATAGATCCTCAGACTTCACATTGGTAAAGGGCAGGTATTGGGAAAGAGATTTTCCTTTTCTAGAGCCACCATTCCTTTGATCTCTGCTTTCAAAAAGGTTAATTCTCAGACTTCCTCTCCTTTATGGTACAGCAGGTCCTCAAGTAATGTTATTTTGTTATGACATTGATGAGAAAAATATCAGTTCCTGGCTGGGACCACTATCTGTAGAATGTGCATGGTCTTCCCATGTCTTTGTGAGTTTTCTCTAGGTACTTCAATTTGCTTCCATATCAAAGCTGTGCATGTTAGGTGACATTGGCATATCTACATGGACTCAGTGTGAATGATCGTAGGTGTATGTAAATACACCCTGTGCTGGGATGGAGTCCTGTCCGGGATTGGTTCCCACTGTGTGCCCTGAACTGCTAGGGTAGTCTGTAGATACTCAGGACCCTGAACTGGAATAAGTGGGTAAATAATTATCTTACTTGATTTTATTAATAATTTTCTCTGGAAAAACCTACTAGATAAATTCTAAAAGAGCTGTAACACTGCTAATCTTTCTTAAATGTATGTATAGCTCCCATTTATTTCAGTGTTTAATATTAGAAGTGTTTAGGTCTTTATTAAGAAGTTTGGTGATGTTTTTATAACTAGAAATGTGCCCTAGGAACTTCTCTTATTTATATCCATTTACTATCTGTCATTTCACTTAAAGTTGCTGTTTCCAAAAACCTATATATGATATTGAGGATTTATTGTTCCTTGCTAGATGTACCAAGGAACAGCTAGTGTAGGCCAATGTTGCCACTCTCTAAGCACTTCCCCTAGAGCTACTGTGAGCTTGGTTGGTAGGTAGATGGTTTGCCTTATAGTTTTACCAAATTCTTTACCATGGCCTGCCAGTATTAACTTCCTTGCTGCTCAACCACTAAGCCAGTGCCACATATTTTAAGTTTTTATCATGGTGACACCACTTCAAGGTTGATTGTTGTATCAGGATACAAACTAAACCACAGTAAAGAGTGGTACATGGCTGGATGTGGTGGCTCATGCCTGTAATCCCAGCATTTGGGGAAGGTGAGGTAGGAGGACTGCTTGAGCCCAGGAGTTTGAGACCAGCCTGGGCAACATAGCAAGACCTCATCTCTACAACCCTTCTTGGTTCCCTTCTTTCCTCACTTGTAGTTCCTAACAGTGTCGTCTAGTGCCTTCAAGTTCTGGCATGTACCAGGGCTCAGTCTTCAGAACTCATCCCCACTTATGTCCATTCCTCAGGCGAGAACACTCATGTTAGAATATAAATACCATCTACTGCTGAAGATAAATTTCTCCCTCCAACATGGCATTCTTCCTGACTCCCACATTTGGCTAACTCTTCATCAGATATGTTCACTCAGATGCTCCCAGAAGCTTTTCAAACCTAATGTGTCCAGCCAACTTCACTTCTGCTTTTCGTCCTTAAGTCTGCCCCTCCATAGTTTTCTCCATCATAATGAGAATTCTACTATCTCATTTTTTCAGGCCACAGTGATGCAATAATTCTTTACTCTTTTCCTTTGTTCACTCCCACATCTATCAGCATATCTTCTTTTTTTTTTGTTTGTTTGAGTTGGAGTCTCGCTCTGTTGCCCAGACTGGAGTGCAGTGGCTGCTCCCGGCCACCGCAGCCTCGACCTGCTGGGCTCCGGCGATCCTTCCGCTCAGCTTCCAAGTAGCTGGAACTACAGGCACGCGCTACCATGCCCGGCTGATTTTTGATTTATCGTAGAGATGAGGTCTCACCAAGTTGCCCAGGTGGGTCTCGAACCTGTAGGCTCAGGCAATCCACTCACCTCGGCCTCCCAAAGCGTGAGATTACAGGCTGAGCCACCGAACCTGACCTCAGCAGATCTTCTAAGCTGGACATTCAAAACCACACCCAGTACCTGATGCCATACAATCTTGTGTTGCCACCTCCTTCATCACGTCTTACCATACAAATGCAGTGGCCTCTCACCTTGTCTCCTTACTTCTCTTTTTCCTATATAGCCAGAAAAATGACCCTTTAAAAACATAAATCAGATAAGTCATTTTTCTATTCAAAAACTTAAAAAAGGTTTTCTGTCCTCCAGTAAATCAGGGTCAACTTTCTCACAAGCGTTAACCCAGACTGAACTCCTGCTGCCTTACCTTGTCCCTCTCAACTCCCTTACTTTATGTTTTCCCACACAAATATGAGAGGATGGCAAGGATGCTAGGGTGAGGATAATTTTCATATGAACCCTAAATTGAATGCAACACTGCAGACCATTGGATCTAAGCTGGGTAAGGAGGGGAGAGAGAGGATGTGAAGGGGTGGGGCGACAATGAAGAGGTGGTAGGGTTGATAAATTTATTATTTTTTTTGGGAAATACTTATTTTGACTTTTTTGATGAAGACCAAGCATATCCCCACCCCTCTGCTATTCATCTAGGATTCACTGAGAGTCAGAGGACGCCATTCTGTCCTGGAGTTGGATATTAGAGGTGGGGCTACAAAGAAGCCTTTCCATGTGGGACAGGCTGATTGGGGTGAGACTAGCACTTTGGGTCAGGAGTGTGGGACAGAGGAAACATATTCCTTTCCCACTTCTTGGATATGAGTTTTATCCTTCACCTGATTCTGCCGTTTCTCGTCTGTTAACTAAGGGCAAAGATGAACTTGTTCTCTTTTGTTTCAGATTCTACCATAGGAACTGGTAAGAAGAAGGTGACTCTGAAGCCTGAATTTCTGAGGATGAAAACTCTAATAGGTCAATGTCAGACAAACTCACAGTGATGGAGCCCCTTACCCCCAAGTCTGGGGAAGTCCATGATCCCAGATTAGGGGAGCTATTGGGGAATCCAGAAAAGCAGAACCTGGGGAATTCTCCCTCTCAGGAAGAAGGCCAGGTGACAGTTACTCATTGGAAAATCCAAACAGGAGAGACAGCCCAGGTGTGCAGTAAGTCAGGAAGAAACCCTATTTTGAACTCAAACCTTCTTATACTCCAAAGAGAGCTTATAGAAGGGGAAGCCCATCCTTGTGATATTTGTGGCAAAAACTTCACATTTAATTCAGACCTGGTTAGACATCAGATTTCTCATAATGGAGAGAAAACTTACAAATGTGATCAGTGTGGGAAAGTCTTTGGCCAGAGCTCACACCTTACTGAGCATCAGAGAATTCACACCGGAGAAAGACTGTATGTATGCAATGTGTGTGGGAAAGACTTCATTCACTATGCAAGTCTTATTGAACATCAGCGAGTACATACGGGAGAAAAACCCTTTAAATGTGCTCAGTGTGGGAAAGCGTTTGGTCATAGCTCTGACTTGATTAGACACCAAAGGGTTCATACCAGAGAGAGGCCTTTTGAATGCAAAGAATGCGGAAAAGGTTTCAGTCAGAGCTCCTTACTTATTCGGCATCAGAGAATTCACACGGGAGAAAGGCCCTATGAGTGTAATGAATGTGGGAAATCCTTCATTAGGAGCTCAAGCCTTATTCGACATTATCAGATCCATACAGAAGTGAAACAGTATGAATGCAAAGAATGTGGAAAGGCCTTCCGTCATCGCTCAGATCTTATTGAACACCAGAGAATTCACACCGGAGAGAGACCTTTTGAGTGTAATGAATGTGGGAAAGCGTTTATTCGGAGTTCAAAGCTCATTCAGCATCAGAGAATTCATACTGGAGAAAGACCTTATGTATGTAATGAGTGTGGAAAGCGTTTTAGCCAGACTTCAAACTTTACCCAGCATCAGAGAATTCACACTGGAGAGAAACTCTATGAATGTAACGAATGTGGGAAAGCATTCTTTCTGAGTTCGTACCTTATTCGACACCAGAAAATTCACACTGGAGAGAGGGTGTATGAATGTAAAGAATGTGGGAAAGCTTTTCTCCAGAAAGCCCATCTCACTGAACATCAGAAAATCCACACTGGGGACAGACCCTTTGAATGTAAGGACTGTGGGAAAGCTTTCATTCAGAGCTCCAAGCTGCTTCTACATCAGATCATTCATACTGGAGAAAAGCCCTATGTATGTAGTTATTGTGGAAAAGGCTTTATTCAGAGGTCAAACTTCCTTCAGCACCAGAAAATCCATACTGAAGAGAAGCTCTATGAGTGTAGTCAGTATGAGAAAGATTTTAACTCAACCCAAAACTTTAAAAATAATCAAAGTGTTCATCAAGAGGGACTTCCCTTGAGTAAGGCCCCCATACATTTGGGTGAGAGGTCTGTAGGTCAGGGGGAACACACAGATAACTTATGAAACAGTTATTCTTGAACTCAATGAATGATGTTTAGAAATGAGTGGGATTAGGATTCATGTGGCTTCTAAGATTTGGACAGGTCTGAATTTTGTGAGTCATGGTTGGGGCAGCTTTTGGAGTGGGCTACCACATGTCACTGCAGTACTCCCAGACTTATCCTCTTCCACAGCTATGAACATTGTCCTCAGAAGAGTCATGGGGCTTTATAACTGACTGAGCTGGAGCAGTGGGAACAGGGAGACAGGTGTCAAGACAAGATTTTTACATTTTATTCAGTTAAAATCATCCTTGAGTCAAATCCCTTTTAGAGCAGAACTGTGTATATAATCTTAGTTCTTAGAAGAGTATTACCTAGCAAATTATGATAAAAAAAAATCAAGGTGAAGAAATACAACTTTTTAATGCAAAACCATGAACTGGTTCCCTATTGTCCTTAGAATGAACTCCAAACTTCCTGTCATGCATCCTAAGACCTCTTGCTTCTCAAGCCTCATCTCCCACCACGTAACTCCCTGCTGTACTCCAGCAACACTGTTTAATATTCCACACACACTCCACATTGTTTTCCTACCTCTTGCCTTTCTTTTTGTTTAAAGGGTCTCCTCAGCTAACTCCTACTCATTGTTCAATATTCACCTCAGGCATCATGTCAAGGAACGTTTCCCTCAGGCTTAGCTGGGTAGCATTCTTCCATGCTTCTGTTGCTCAGTGCTCACCTCTATTACTGCACGCTTTGATATGTCACAATTGTGACTTTATATACTATCTCCTTCATTATACTATAAGTCCTCTGAGGACAATGATCATACCTGGTTGATTTATGTGTCCCGAGTGTCTAGCACGAGTCAATAAAAAACACATCCCAAATGTATGCATAACTAGCAGCTCTCTTTGTCATTTCTATGCTGCTATTTTTACAATTTGAGGATGCTTTTTCTTGTTTGTTTTTATCAGTATAACTCTATTAGAATTATCTTCTCATCCGTGTTAGTGTCTTTTCCTAATTAATGAATTCGACAGGTGATAGCCTGTGTGCAATCAGTGTTCTCCCACTTACGGCCTTTACAGCCTATGCAGATCTGACAACTTGATTTAAGGGTATTATCTTCACTTAGTTGTCTGTCTTTGTAATTCACTCAAGGGGTACAGTCCCCTTGAGTATGCACTACATACCTCTTCTGCTTTAACGGTTCCAAGACTGAACTTAACTCTTGTCATTTTCCATGCTGTTTGGCTCATAATGTCATTTATTTGAAAATAACTGATATCTACAACGAGGAACCCTGAAACAGGATTACTTTTTGGAGGGTGGGCCCCTTGTAGTACAGACTTCTCCCACTAGGCAAATGTTCTAGGAACACATTGGCAGCAGCGTACCAGCTGGTGTTGTGATAGGTTGCATTTGGCTTCAGCGATTTTTGGAGAGTCATCGTGTTTTCCCATTTCATGATGGGTGATTTACAAGCACACCTGCCCACCTCATGCTGAGCTTTTAGCAGTTTTTGGCCAAAACCAACATGAACCCTGTGCCCCACCTTCCCTATTCACTTAATCTCATCTCAAGTGACTTTTTTGTTGCTGCTTCCTTGGATGAAAAAATTTCTCAAAGGGAAACATCTTGCCAGTGTGGAAGAGGTAAAACAAAAAATGGCAGAAGCACTAAAAGGCGTCAAAATCGGCGAGTTCAAAAGCTGTTGTGAGCAGTGGAAAAAGCATCTTGTAGGTGTATTGCATCAGAGAGTACTTTGAAATTTAAACATATCAGAATAAATACACAGTGTTTTATAAATAAATTTCAGTTTTGGGGGTCTGCCCTTATAAGGAATAGTCCTAAATATTGGAATGACAGATAAGTAAGATGTCCATCCTGAAGTCATTTAAAGCAGGAGTGCCCAACCCCGGAATCGGGTTGCACAGCAAGAGGTGAGTGGTGGGTGAGAACAAAGCTTCCTATTGCTTACATTACCACCTGAGCTCCACCTGCCAGATCAGTGGCAGCATTAGATTCTCATGAGAGGAAAAACCCTGTTGTGAACTGCACATGCAAGGGATCTAGAAATAAAGTGCATGATAAGTGTAATCGCTTAAGTCATCCCAAAACCATACCCTGCCCTGCCCTGCCCCCCCATTAGTGGAAAAGGTGTCTTTCACAAAACTGGTTTCTGATGCCAAAGGGGCTGGGGGCCACTGATTTAAAGTGTGAGAAAGAGTACAGTTTGTCAATTGTGTGCTCTCCATTGTGTAAGCACAAGTGAGAGTGATGTGGCACAAAATCTAGGAAGGCTTCACAGAAAGGGTGACATTTCAGTTGGGATAGAAGGATCAGTAGGTATTTTTCAGCTAAAATAATCTCAGAGGGAATCTGCAGAAACAGGAGGCAGATTGATTGCTCTTGGTAGGGCTATTTAAAAGCAGGCAAGCTTAACATAGTGGGTAACCATCTTCCACAACTGTTAGTCTTTGCCTCTGAATTTCTTTCATCTTAACATGAACCCAGACAACCAGTTTTGAAATGATGTAAAACATATTTTTGCTCATGAGTCCGTATTTTGAATTCTTAACAAATATCACCAAGCCTAAAACCCTTGAGGAGCATTATTCAATAAGGACATATAGTACTCCATCTTCTAGAAAACTCACCATTACTAGAGGTGTTTCAAATGGCACAGATTTATCAGACCATTTAAATCAACCTTATTGAAGTTCAATTTTCATACAATAAAACACTTAAGTGTACAGAGTTTTAAAAAGTCTGTATACCTATACAACCATCACTACCATAGTTAACAATAAAACTATCCAAAAAAGTGTCCATTCCAGCCCCAGGTAACCCTTTCTATCAATGTAGGCTAGTTTTGTTCTAGAACTTCATATAAATGGATTCATTTAGTGTGTGTTCTCTTGTGTCTTGACTTATTTCACTTTGGCATGTTTTGAGACTCAACCATGTTTCATGTTTCGGTAGTTCTTGCTGAGTCGTGTTCCATTGTATGGATAAACCATCTTTTGTTCATCCACTGGTTGATGGAAATTTGGGTTTCTGGTTTTGCCTCTTAAGAATAAAATGCTATGAACATTTGTGTAAAAGCATTTACTTGCCCATGTGTTTTTATTTCTCTTGGGTAAATACCTAGGACTTCCATTGCTGGGTTTTAGGGTGTCTTAGTCTGTTCAGGCTGCTGTTACAAAATACCATAAGCTGGGCGGCTTACAAACAAATTTTTCATTGTGGAGGCTGTGAAGTCCACAATGAAAGTGCTGATAGATTAGGTGTCTAGTGAGGGCTGGCTTCCTCTGTAAATAGATGTCTTCTCACTGTAACCTCAAGTGGTAGAAGGGGACTAGGAACCTTTCGTGGACTTTTTTGTTTGTTTGTTTGTTTTTTTGAGTTGGAGTCTCACTCTGTCGCCCAGACTGGAGTGCAGTGGCCGCTCCCGGCCACCGCAGCCTCGACCCACTGGACTCCGGCGATCCTTCCGCCTCAGCCTTCCAAGTAGCCGGAATTACAGGCATGCGCTACCACGCCCAGCTGATTTTTTGATTTATTGTAGAGATGAGGTCTCGCTGCCCAGGCGGGTCTCAAACCCGCGGGGGTTCAGGCAGTCCACTCACCTCAGCCTCCCAAAGGCGCGGGATTACAGGCTGAGCCACCGAGCCCGGCTCGTGGACTTCTTTTATAAGGGCACAAGGGCTTATAATTCATGAGGGCTCCACCCTTGAGATCTAACGACCTCCCAAAGGCCCCATCTCATAACCCTCCCCTTGGAGGGTAGGATTCAAACATGAATTTGGGGGGGACATACACATTAAGTCCATTGTGGTTAACATGTTTTTTAACTTCATAAATTGTCACACAGTTCTCTATAGTGGTTGTATCATTTTAACACCCTTACCACAGTATGAGACTTCAGTTGTTCCACATCTTTGCTTGGAATTGTCAGTCTTTTAACATTTAATCCATTCTAGTTTCCTTATGTTTTGTATTTGTATTTGCCTACTGAATGATGTTCAACATCTATGATTTCACATGCTTATTCCTGTTCTGTGTCTTTGTGACGTGTCTTCACATCTTTTGCCCGTTTTTAAGTTGGGTTGTCTTTATTATTGATGTGTAAAAGTTCTTTCCATATTCTAGATGAAAGTCTCCAAATATATATTATGAATATTTTTAGTATTTGGTTAACCTTTTCATTTTCTTGTGTCTTGAATATCATATTTTCTTGTTAAGTCCAATTTATCAAAAAAATTAATAATGATTTTTGAGTTCTAAGAAATGCTTACTCAAAGGACATGATTTTTTTCCTAAGTTTTTATTTTCTGGAATGTTTATAGTTTTAGCTTTTACATTTAGGTCTTATGATCCATTTTGAGTTCATTTTTGTGTACAAGGTGAGATAAGGATCAGGATTCATTTTTTAATCTGTCTGGACAGCTGCTTGTTTTTGGTATCATTTGTTGAAAGACTCTACTTCCTCATTGACTAAACCTCCACAGTTTTATAAAACTTACGTGATCGTATATGAGTAGTCTGTTCTGGACTTAGTTATTTTCCTCTCATGTATGTCTATCTTTACCCCAATGTGACACTATCTTGATTACAGTAGTTTTATAGTAAGTGTTGAACTCAGGTATTGGAAGTGCTTCAATTTTGTTCTTTTCCAATTTTTTATTTTATTTTTACTATTCTAGGTCCTTTGCATTTTCATATACACTTTAGATTTAACTTAACCAATTTCTACAAAAAGATACCTCCTGGTATCTATAGATCAATTTAGGGAGACATTTTAATAATTCTAAGTTTTCCAATTCTTGAATGTGGTGCACCACTCTGTTTATGTCTACTCTTATATCTCTCAGTGTACAGGTCTCACACGTATTCTGTTAAATTTATGTATTTCATATTTCTGCATGCTATCGCAAATGGTAAGGTTTTAAAAAAGCTATTTTGCAATTGTTATTGCCAGTATATAGAAATGCATTTGACTTCTGTACATTGATCTTGTATTGGGCAACCTAGATCAATTCAATTATTAGTCCCAGTAGCTTTTTTCTAATTTTTTTAGCTTTTTCTATGTAGATAATCATGTTATCTATCAATAAAGAATTTTACTTCTTTTGCAACTTATATTGACTTTGTTCCTTTTTCTTGCCTTTTTTCATAGACTAGGGCATCTTGTACAGTTTTCATTAGAAGTGATGAGAGTGTATCCTTGTTTTGGTATCAAGGTAATGTTGCTCCCAAAGAGTTGTGGATTATTTTGTCCTCATCTATTTTCTGAAATTGTGTAATAATTATATTATTTCTTATATATGTTTGATAGATTTCAGCAGTAAAACCCTGGGGATTTCATTCTGGGAAGATTTTTTAAATGCAAAATTTCATTTCTTTAATAGATATATTTGGAGTTTTCTTGTGCCAAGTTTGGTAATTTTTATCTCTCAAAAAATTATTCATTTCATCTGAGATAATGAGTTATTGACAAAGTTGTTCAAAACATGCCATTATATTTTAATGCCTTCTATTTTAGATTCAATATTAATAATATTTAAAATAATGTCCTCTCTCTGGTGTAATTTGTGACTTCTCTGGCTTCCTGATCAGTTTAGCTGGGCATTTACTGATTTTCTTAGTTATTTATAACAGAATACTGAAATGGTTATTTATTTATTTAAGAGACAGCTTCTTACTACTCTGTCACCTAGGCTGGGCTGTAGTGGTACAATTGTAGTTCACTATAAACTTGAACATTTAGGCTCAAGCGATCCTCCCATCTCAGTCTCTCAAGTAGCTGGGATTGTTGTCCAACTAACTTTTAAAAATTTATGTACGGATGGGATCTCACTATGTTGCCCACGTGGGTCTCAAAGTCCTGGCCTTGGGTGATCCTCTTACCTCAGCTTTCTGAAATGCTGGGATTACAAGCATGAGCTACACCCAGCCTGAAACTAGATAATTTATTAAGAAAAGAAATTACAGTTATAAAGGCTGAGAAGTCCAAGGTCACAGAGCTACCTCTGGTCGGGCCTTCTTGCTGGTGGGGACTCTGCAAAGTCCCAAGATGGCATACAGTATCACGTAGTGAGGAGACTGAGTGTGCTTACATAGTAGCTCAGGTTTCTCTTCCTCTTTTTACAAAGCCATCAGTCCCACTCCCATAACCCATTAACCCATGAATGTGGGCTCCTGACTCAATCATCTTTAAAAATTTATTTTTATTATTTTTAGTCAGTCTCTCTCTGTCGCCCAGGCTGGAGTGCAGTGGCTCGCTCATGGCCACTGCAGCCTCGACCTGCTGGGCTCAGGTGATCCTTCCACCTCAGCCTTCTAAGTAGCTGGAACTATACAGGTGCACACCACCACACCCAACTAATTATTTTATTTATTGTAGAGATGAGGTCCTACCACGTTGCCCAGGCTGGTCTCAAACCCCTTGGACTCAGGCAATTTTCTCACCTCAGCCTCTCAAAGTGCTGGGATTACAGGCATGAGCCACCATACCCAGCCCCAATCATCTCTTAATGGCCACACTTTTCAGTACTGCCATGTTGGAGATTACATTTCAACATGAGTTTTGTAGGTGACAAATATTCAAGCCATAGCACCCATGCTATTGATCTTTTCAAAGAAGTAGCTTTTGCTTTCCACAGTGGCTTTTGCTTTTCACTATTGGCTGCTGGGAACAGCAGCTGCCAGCCACATTGATAGAGAAATGCTATCATTTAAAACAGTATAATATCAATTATTTTAAATTTAGGACTTGTTTTATGGCCCAGAATATGGTTAATGTTTATTACTATCTCATGCCTTTGGAAAGCATGTACATTCTGCCATTGTTTGCCTATGAGTATTCTAGAAATGTCAATTAGGTCAAGTTGTTTGATTGTCTTGTTCAAGTTTTCTATATCCTTATTTCTTCTTTCTCCTTGCTGATTACTGAGAGAAGAGTATAGAATTCATCAATTATAATTGTGGATTTATCTATTTCTCTTTCAGTTTTGCCAGCTTTTATTTCATGTATTTTGCAGCTCTGTTTTGGAGCTTAGAATTTGCGTTTTCTTGCTGACCCTTTTAACATTTAAAAGCATCCCTCTTTATCGCAAGCATTTTGTAAACCTGAGATCTATTTTTCTGATATTAACATGATCATTCTAGTTTATAGTAAGTATTTACATGATATAATTTTTCTGTCTTTTTCTTTTATTCCATTTATGTCAGTATTGTCAGTATACTTGAAGTGTAATTCCTGTACACAGCATATAATTGTATCTTGCTTTTTTATTCAGTCTGATAGTCTTTTAACTGGTGAACTTAGGTTCCAGCACAGTTTCTTAAAATAGCTTCACTCTTCCATCCCAAGTGAAACTCCAATTTTAGATGATAGTTAGCTTTATATTGTCCCACAGGATACTGGGCTCTATTCATTGTTTTTTTCCCCTGCCCTTTTACACATTGAACCACAGTGAGGGTATGTCTTCAAGTTCATTGACCTTTTCTTTTGCTTGTGTGGTCTGACATTCATTCTATCCATTGAATTTTTAATTTCAGATGCTGTATTTTTCAGCTGTAGAAGCTTCATTGGCTTTTTTATATCTATTATTCCTTTCCTCATTAGCACATTTTCCTTCAAAACTGTGAAATTACTCATATAGCTTTTTAAAAAGTTATTATCTGCTAATTCCATTATCTTTATCATTTCAGGGTGTCCTTCAACTGATGAATGTTTCTCTTGGCTGTAGGTTACATTTCCTGCCTCTGTGCATATTTAGTAATGTTTTTGGATGGATATTGTGAATGTTGTTAAGTGTCTGAACTTTGTTGTCTTCCTTTGAAGTTTTTTTGGCAGGCAGTTTAATTACTGCAGATCAGCTTGATCCTTTGAGGCTTGTTTGTTGTTGTTGTTTTTTTCTTGAGATAGAGTCTCATTCTGTTGCCCAGGCTGGAGTGCAGTGGCACGCTCATAGCACTGCATCCTCGACCTGCTGGGCTTAGGCAATTCTTCCGCCTCAGCCTTCCAAGTAGCTGAAACTACAGATACATGCCACCACACCTGGATGAGGCTTGTTTTTAAGTATTGTTGAGACACGTCTACAATGGCCTCTACCCTAGGTTAACAATGCTACCACTAAGGCTTGACCCTTCTGAGGTGTCACTGAGTGTCTCTATTGGGCAATAAAGTCTCTCACCACTCTAGCTTATTAAAATTTGAACATCTCCTATCCCAAGTGTGATATCTGGGAATTGCTCTGCTGACAGTTCCCCAACAGTGATTGGGGACCCCATGAGATTTCTGGATGTCTAGGGAAAAAAAGGCAAAGATGATATATTGCAGTGAGTGGCTTTAAGCTTTGAAACTCTAGCACTAGTGTGCTGGCTTTTGGATTTGGGGACGTGCTGGGCTCACTGTGAGGTGAACCTGAGCTACAGTCCATTGATTACATATTCCATAGGCCCCTGTTCTGACTGAAGGGACATAGTACACAACCCAACCTATCCGTAAGCTTGGTACAAGACTTTCCTTTCTCCTTCATCAGGTCACAGGGACTTCCCACAGAGCCACAGACCTGAGCTCAGGAGGAGGCACTGGTAGAGAAGTGGAGGGTGGTCTGAGATCCAAGTCATTTGTTGGTGCTGCTTCCTCATGCCTTATGGACCTGCCCAAGCCCAGTCCTGGGTGCTCCATTTCCATCTCACAGTGGACCTCTGATATCACCCAGATCATGATGGGCATTCACTACCAAATGCTCAGTATACCACAGCCCAAACCCATACCCAGGACTGCCTTTCAAGTGGCACAGTTCTCTGCACATGATGGGACCTTGCACCAGAGCTCTCGGGGCCTGTGCTGTGCACCCTTTACTGGGCTAGTCAGAAGCTTCACATGTGTCTTGGCCACAGTGCTCTCAGCCTCTGGGATCTTCCAGGCCTAATGACCAGGTGGCTAGACTGCTTTTCAACAAGCCCGGACCTGACTCAAAGCCCTTCCTTGCTCTAGGCCCCAGTCAGTACTGACAGCCTTCCTTCTCTCCTACTGAGGGTTGGAGCAGCATCCCAAGGGCAGAACATGCTGCCTTCAAAATTCAAAGAGGGACCAAGTTTGCCTGGTGCCTTGCAGGGGATGCCCCAGCACACTCCAGACCACAGCACCCCCAAAAATGTTTCTGAACATTTCAGGGCAGGTCTCTGACATGTTACAGAGTCTATCCCTCACCCTCCAAAGCTTACGTGCCTTACTGGGGCATCAGAGCACCTGTTACCTCTGATGAAGGTCAGCAAACATTAAGTCATCAATGTAATGGACCAAGCTCTGTTTCATGGAATGTCCAGATGATCCAGGCCCTTTGTATTGTGACAGTGGTCATTTAACTTGGTTCCAGAGTGAGACCATAATTGTATGCTATTGTCCACCCTACATAGATATGAATTGCTCTGATTCTTCTTCCAGTTTTTGAAAATGATGTATTTACCAGATCAATAGCGTTAAGCCACATGTACATGACCACATCAGTCTATTCTAGTAAAGAACAGTTACAGGTATGACTGGTGCTACCATTTGTTTAAATACGTGATAGTCCACTGCTGTCCACCATAATCATGTAGCTTCTGCAGTTACTGAACTGCTAAATTACAAGGCAGATGGGACCAGGAAGACAGGAACAAGGCAGACAAGGACAAGGTGGATGGGGACAGATGGATAGGGACAAGGCAGATAGGGACAAAGCACATAGGAATAGGTGGAGAGGGACAAGATGGATGAGGACAAGGTGGACAGGGGCAGGTGGTTGGGGACAAGGCAAACAAGCACAAGATGGATACGGTAAGTAGAAAGGGACAGGCAAACAAGGACAAGGTGGACAGGGACAAGGTGGACAAGGTGGACGGGGACAAAGCAGATAGAAACAAGGCAGATGGGAATAGGCAGACAGGGACAGACAAGAATAAGTGGATGGGGACAAGGCAGACAGGGTTAAGTGGAAGGGGACAGGTGGACAGGGACAAGGTGGATGGGGACAAAGCATATGGGGACAGGCAGATGGGTGAAGGTAGAAAAGGACAAGGTGGATGGGGCTAGGTGGATGGGGACCGCCACCTCCTACCATTTCTCACTCACTCAAGTGCCTTGCTTCTCCATCATCTCCTCTCCTGATTATCTGTTTTCGTTCATGGGTTACCCTTGTCATCCCACTATAACTTAACACACACACACACACACACACACACACACACACACCCCACCACGTCCACACAACATTACACATGCACACTCTCAGTCCACAGTCCCCTCTTCTCTATCAATATCACTCTCTGTGTGGTCCCATCTTCACCGCTCAGCTTCATATGCCATCTGTATACTGATACTTTTTTTTTTTTTAGTTGGAGTCTCACTCCATCGCCCAGGCTGGAGTGCAGTGGCATGCTCACAGCCACTGCAGCCTCGAGCTGCTAGGCTCAAATGATCCTTCCGCCTAGCCTTCCAAGTAGCCGGACTACAGGTAGACGCTACCGCCCCCAGCTAATTTTTGATTTATTGTAGATATGAGGTCTCGCCAATTGCCCAGGCTAGTCTCGAACCAGCAGGTTCAGGCAATCCACGCACCTCAGCCTCTCAAAGTGTTGGGATTACAGGCTGAATCACTGAGCTTGGCCACTGATTACTTCTAAATTAATATCCCAGTCCTGGATTTAGTCCCAGCATTCTAGCCTGATAACTAGTTCTCTTTAGCCTTTTATGGATAATTCCATTATAGTAAATAATTCCTTGTATTAAACTCTCCTGGTTTGAATCACTGTGCAGTTTCTGTCTGCTGACTGATACAGAGATTATAAGTTTGTACTAATCTGTGCCTTTGAAGAGGGTGACTGTATTTTCCACTGGTACCTAGATTTTCCCTTCAGTTTGCCTGGAAATGAACTAGCTGTGAATGGTGGCTGTACTTCCATGTAACAGCTGAGAGAACTGAGTCATAGAGAGGTTAAGTAACTTGACAAATGTCACACAACCAGCACACAGGTATTAGTTTCACCTGACACTAGATCCAGCAGCCCTCAAGAGATTTGCATGGTCCCTGATCCCTTTCCTATTTGTGCCCTAGCTCACAAAATCACACAGGTGAAGGTGTACATGTTAAGCTGCCTCCCAAATGTATATCCAATTATGTCAAATCTACTTCAAAACTTCCACTGGCTTTATACCATTGAGAATAAAATAAAAATTTCTCATGTTGTTTGCAAAGCCATCTATGATCTAGCCCTTTCTACCTCTTTGACTTATCTCAAGTCTGCCTCCCCACCTCTCACTATGGTCCAGTCATACTGCACTTCTGTGCCTTGGGCACACCATGGTTATCAATTACAACCGCAGATTCTTGGTATGAGATACTCCTTCTTCCTCTAATGCTTTCCCCCTGACCTTTGCTTAGATGACTCCATCTGGTCGTTCAAAAGGGCAATAAAAGTATTAACTCTGTATCACTTTCCAAATGTTTATTGAACATTTATTATGTACTGAACTAAAGGTTGTATGTAGAATGATGAATAACATGGGTAAGATCAAAGCTCTCATGCTGTTCAAATTGTACAGCAGGTAAGAATAAAACATGATCTGTCACTTTTACCCCATGGGCTAGATATATTTGATCAGCATGGAGCATCCACTCATTCCCACACTGTAGAGAACGGAAAGTTAAAAACTACATTTCTAAAACTTGTTTGCAACTAAGATTCTGGGTGGGAATTATGTTCTTCAAATTAGATAACCTAAGTGAGATCTGGAAGGTAAAGTGAGGTGGGGCCCATTCCCCATTTGCTGTTTCTTTTGGAAAGCAAGTACACTGAGAGGCAATAGGTGCTTCAGTCCCCAGGTCCCAGCTTTGTGGATATTGGAATGCAGCTTTAGTGGTGATGGTGGTGGTCACAGTTGTGGCTTCCAAAATCCATATTTTACCTGTGGGTCACAGTTACAGTACTATAATCTTGAACTCAATAGTTCTAGTAGCAGTCTCCAGGTTTGTGCTTCTCTAGTTTTCCCAACAATGTGCAAGCACCAAATTCCTTTATGTTAAGTTCCTTTCTGCTTTAATATCTGTACTCAATTCTATTAAAAACTGTCACCCTAACAACTTGAAAAATTAGCCGGGCTCGGTGGCTCAGCCTGTAATCCTGCGCCTTGGGAGGCTGAGGTTGAGTGGATTGCCTGAGCCCGCGGGTTCGAGACCTGCCTGGGCAACTTGGCGAGACCTCATCTCTACAATAAATCAAAAAATCAGCTGGGCGTGGTAGCGCGTGCCTGTAATTCCGGCTACTCGGAAGGCTGAGGCAGAAGGATCGCCGCAGCCCTGTGGGTCAAGGCTGCAGTGGCCGAGAGTGAGACTTTAAGTCAAAAAAAAAAAAGAAAAATTGCTTTCTTATAACTTCTAGAAGTTTAAATGTCACCTTACCAAGCCTGTTCACTGCATTTTTACATCTACAAGAATTTCATCTAGTTATTTTGCAATGACTGGTTGACTACTTTCTCCCTACACATCTTGAGCTCTTCAGCAGCAGGGTCCAGATGCAATACTCAGACAGCAGAATAGTAGTTATTTCTTAGCAACCACAGTAGCAACAGCATTAGGAAATTTCATTTCTAGTTGCAACAATTTGGATTTTAGTAACTTATCTCCTAGTTGTATAGGTATAATTGGGCACTTTAATTATAAAATTTATCTGTGAAGCTGAACATGCTTCAGTTGTTTTAATATGCACAATTCCTTTCAATTGAATTATGTGGGTGTGACATATATGTATACATACATATATGTATGTTTCAACTGAGAGCTAATAACAGTTTTGAAAATACCATCAGTTCTAAGTACAACTTAGGTAACATAGCAACTCTGTTAACATATTGTCTCATTTCATAACCTAACTAATAGGTACTCTGTTTTTATTTTTTTTATTTATTTTAGAGACAAGGTCTTGCTCAGTTGCCCAAGCAGGACTGCAGTGACATGATCATAGTGCACTGCCACCTTGAACTCCTGGGTTCAAGCAATCCTACCACCTCTACTTCCTGATTAGCTGAGACTACAGGTTTACACCACCATGCTAATTTTTAAATTTTCTGTAGAGATGGGGTCTCACTATTTTGCCCAGACTGGTTTCAAACTCCTGGACTCAAACAATCCTTCCACTCTGGCCTCCCAAAGCTCTGGGATTATAGGCATGAGCCACTGTGCCTGGCCTGTCTTTATTTTTAATCTATGAACTGTTGCAGTACAAAAATCAAGTTCGAAGACTAATAAGAACTTTAGAATTTGGTATAATGAGGTTTTAAATAATGGTTAATCTGATAGGCAAATGAGAGGCAGTCATTGCTGTACTAAAACATTTGGGCATAAATGCTTATACCTTTTATATAAGCAGCTATTTTTACACAAAGTTAATTTTGAACTTTTTCTTTTTACCATTTTCTTGTGCCAATAAGCAGCATCAGTTAAAAGGTATGACTGCCAACAATTCTGTTTTTCTAAATATACTATTTAAGGCAATATTCTCAAGCAGCAACTCTGTTGCTGAATTAATAGGGTTTGAATTCTGTCTGAAGGACTATTATTTAGTGTCCTCATATTTTTTCAGTTTGAATTTCCTATTATTTGAACCATGAGTTTAAATGGAAAGCTTTCACTAGGGACCTTCTTTGTTGTGAATTGTCATCAGCTTACTAATGGTTGTAGTTCACCAGAAAGAGCACCACATTCGTGGCCTTGAAAAGGTCTTATACCAACATGAATTACCTTACAGTGAATGTGATCATAGCTTTCTGGCTTACAGCTTTCCCAAACCATTGCATTCATACTGTTTCTGTCATGTGTGAATCCTCTGGTGTCACCAAGGGCGATTTGTAAATGGAGGCTTTCCCTCATTTGTTACATTCATAGGAACTCTTTCCAGTGTGTGTTTGCTGATGCTAGGTAACCTGAGAGCTCTGGCTGGAGACTTCCCATAGCCACCATGTTCATATGATGTTTCTCCAGTATGAATTCTCATATACTTTGTAATGACTGAGATAGAGTTGCAGCTTTCCCACATTCATTAAACATGCAGGGTCTCTCTTCAGCATGAATTATCTGATGTTGTATAAGTTCTGAACTTCAGCAAAAAATGTCCCAGTCATTATGTTCAATGGCTTTCTAGTGTGACTTCTCTGACATCAAAAAGACATGCTGGCTGAAGGTGTTACCACATACCTGGCATTCATAAGGCTTCTCTTTAGAGTGAATCCTGAGTAAGGCTAACATTCTGGTTGAGGGTTTCTTACAATTCTTGCATTCATAGGGCCCTTCTCTAACAAATATTTTAAAATGTGTTCTGGTGGAAGGTATTCCCACACTGATCACATTTGCAGCATTAGTCAGTGTGGATCTTTTGTGTGTACTTAGGACTGAACTGCACTTGACGTTTTTTTGTTTTGTTTTTTTTTTGAGTTGGAGTCTCACTCTGTTGCCCAGACTGGAGTGCAGTGGCCGCTCCCGGCCACCGCAGCCTCAACCTGCTGGGCTGCGGCGATCCTTCTGCCTCAGCCTTCCCTGTAGCCGGAATTACAGGCGCGCGCTACCATGCCCTGCTGATTTTTTGATTTATTGGAGATGAGGTCTCGCTGCCCAGGCGGGTCTCGAACCCGCGGGCTCAGGCAACCCACTCACCTCAGCCTCCCAAAGGCATGGGATTACAGGCTGAGCCACCGAACCCGGCTTGCACTTGACGTTTTTGCCACACACATTGTATTTATGGAGTCTCTCATCTACATGGTCCTGCTGAAAAATAACAGCCTTCGGGTTCATACTGAAACTGCTCTCAGATTTATTAAATACCAGAGTTCTCTCTTCTGGTGGGATTATTCTATGGGTGGCTGTCACTTGATTAGAGAGTGATTCTTCAGAGTGTGTGCTGCCTGGATTCTGTGGCTCCTCTCTGGCCTGAACTCACTCTCAAAGGCCTCTTCAATTCAGGCGTCTGAGTATCATCCCTTGGCTGCTATTCAGGCTCCAAAAAAAAGTGTTTCTACAGGCTGCTCCCAAATTAGGTGTTTGCTATTAGATCCTATGTTAGAATTTAAAATACACTAAAAGGTAAATATTACTTCTGGCCTATACTGACACAAGATTTGAGTTAAAAATGTAAGTTTAAACCTGTACATATCTAAAGCTACCAAATGAAATGAAAGCTCTCTAATGGCTCCTATAATCTCCCCTTCATCAGCACAAAGTCTCTCCTCCATCAGAAGGTATCCACTATCAGAATTCCTATGAAACTATACCTTATTCCTCTCCACTGTGCTCAGCACTGTGCCCAGTTCAAAACAGAGACCAAAAAAATGTTTCTAAATGAAAAGTTTGTGGAATCAAATCCAACTCTCCAACTATTATGATGCTAAAGAAAAGACAGCTGTGTTCTGACAGGTACTCCTCCAGCCTCTGAGAGAGAGGTCATTTGCTTCTGTCAAGCTACACTTCTCCTTCCTGACATCAGTCTAGTTTCTTGGAATTGCCGTCTATACAGTGGGTATTCGATTTATCATCTCCCATTCACATCTCACTGTGATATGGTTTTTTATATGGTCAATCGGAGAGCTAGGCATTGCAGTTGGAAGTGATGGCGTCCGGATGGTAATGCAACAGCCCCTGAGAGCTTGGGGATGCCAGCAGCCATGGAACCTCCTGAGAATGTTGTAGCTCCATAGTCAGCTAGGTGGGCCAGGCCCCAAGAAGTGTTGGCTTGATGGGCTAGGAAGCTAGGTTCTGAGAAGTGTTGGCTCGAAGGACTGGCAAGCCAGGCCCCATGTTACAGCTCCATCTGCTCTGTCATCAGTTTCATTTCGTAGTCAGTTTCACTTTCAGCACCACTCCACAGGCAGTTCCACAGTCAGCTTCAGCTCCAATGGGGCAGCAGCACATGTGCTGGTAGTCTTCGAGTCCAGTGATCTTCAAGTCCGACAATCTTCAGACAGGGACAACCAGAGGATGAGAAAGCAGGAGTTTATTAGAAGACAGAAAAGCTCCCACAGCAAGAGAGGCAGCAGGAGAGGACTGAAAGAAGGTCTGAAACCGAAACCAGGACTTTATATAGACCTAACAGGGAGTTGATTGGCTTGCATTAGCTGATTGGTTGGCACCAGCTGAGCTGATTGGCCAGTACTAAGCACCAATCAGTTAAAGGTACAGACTCAGTAGTGAGCTGATTGGCACTTAGCACCAATCAGTTGGAGGTATTGTGATGTGTTTTTGAATTCTAGGAAGTGAGTGTTTTTGCTCTAGTCCAAGGGGCTTGCAGGAAGCTTATTAGCAGGAGCCATCCTGTCTGCCTGTTATGTTTTCTGTCTCCTCTCAAATGCATGGCTTCTGCTCCCAACATTACTGAAATTAGTCTCCATAAAATCACAAGGCTACCAAATCCTAATAGATATTTTCCCGTCTTTGTCTCATTTGTTCTCTTGTTAAATATGACATAAAAAACTAAGTAATTTTTCCTTGGTAGACCAGTTACACTACTCACTGGAATTTGTGATGGTAGACGAATTAATTTTTCTCTCTGAGCCTCAGATTCTTCATGTGAGGAAGAATGAAGATAATACTTCTTATCCTACATGGTGTGGTGATGACTAACAGAAAATGCATATAAAGTTCCCCAGTTATTCAGTCAACAAATATTGACCACCCCCATACTCTGCTGGTTTTTTCTCTTGTTAAGTAGGACATCTTCTAAGATCCCCTTAACTCTTCTACCAAAGACTTCATTCTGTTCAGCAAGTGCTTAATCATGTATCTATATTCTGCTTATCACCTTGGGTCATCCTCAGACACCTGATCCCAAGAAGCTACATGCAGAGGTAAGAGGACTGTGGACAGATGTGCCCTCCAGTGGAATGGAGTGGTCCTTTCAGTGCCCTCACTACTTCCCATGCAGCTGAAGACAGATCTCAACCATGGTCCTAAATTTCTCCAGCAGGATACTGCTGTAGAGCTTCCCTGACCCGGGTCCAGGCTCAGTTCTTCCTCCCACATGAAATACTGCACCTCCTCAAATACCACTGATTCATATGTGTCCATCCAATTCAGAAACCATTTATTAAGCACCTACTGCACATCTTGCCAATAGCTGAAGGGGAGGGGCTTTGATTACTGGGGCCCTGAAGGCTAATGGGTGCTTGTCAGTCTAGGGAATACCTGGTAGCAGAGGCCTTAGAGAGCGAGGGGCTGGGTGCAGATGCAGGTCCAGGGGCATGCACCGGGTGCAGGGGACAGAACCCTCCAGAGTCCATCCAGACAAGGTGTGGAAGCAGCATGCTCAGACTGCCGGCACACCCTTTTCTGAGGTCAGTGCAGCTTCTGGAAGAATGTTCTTGGGCCCCAGGGAGCCATGGGGAATGGTTTAGCCTTGCACATTGGCTATGGCTCAGAACTGCATGATGGCAGAGGCCATGCACCACACCGGAGGCGACTGGACCTAAGCACACCTTAGTGGCAACTCAAGTGCAGTCTTTCTAGAGCACTTCCAAGACTGCTGTAGAATCCTGGAGGACTCTTTGTGGCTGGCCTTGAGGACCGCTCTGATGAGGAGGGGCCCGAGCAGGTGGGGCCCAAGAGCCAGGCAAGCCTATGAAGGCAGAGACAGGGCAGAGCCTGGATGGCATAGGCAGGGGTCCCCACCCCAGAGCCACAGACTGGTACTCCTCTGTGGGCTGTCAAGAATGGCCGCACAGCAGGAGGTGAGGGGTCCACGAGCGGAGCTCTACTTGCTGTCAGATCAGCAGTGGAATCACTTTCTCATAAGATTGTGAACCCTATTGTGAACTGCACATGCGAGGAATCTAAATTGCTACACTCCTTATGAGAATCTAATGCCTGATGATCCCCCACCCTTGGAAAAACTGTCTTCCACGAAACCAGTCCTTGATGCCAAAAAGGTTGGGGACTGCGTAAGGCAAGAGGGGGTTGATGTAAGGCAAGAGGGGCGTGACTAGGGATGAGCCATGTCAGGGCTTGGTGCAGTGACACAGGATAGGGCTTAATGGTGATAGGAGGGGTTGACTGGAGCACTGTGGAGGGCTTAACATTTGGAGCAAGGGACTGGATGTGATGCAGATGAGTGTTGTGGGGGTGTGGCCTGGTGGCGCAGGCACGCAGAGCATGGTCATGCATGGTGGGCGCGAGTGGGGAGGCCTGGGAGCGTAGTGCAAGGAGGGGCATGTGCTGTGGACCAAGTTGCAGGGCACATCAGGGAGGCTGGTCCCGTTGGGGTATATAGTGCAGCAAGAGGGGCACAGGTCATGCGGTCCTCAGACTCCAGGTCACAGGGATGTTCAGGATCCCGACTCAGGCTACGCAGTCCCCAGTTCCACTATACTATTGGGGCACAGTTCCCTCACCAAAGCCATATGTGAGACACATGTCCTTTGGACAAGATCTTCTGAATGGGATACACCCCAGTTACAGATTGGCATTGCCTGGGGCAGCTGGGTCCCACCTGCGCCAACCCTAATTTAGTTAGACTGGGCAGCCAGGCAGACATCCTTTTACTTATTTTTCATTAAGATTTCTGAGAAAATTGTAGATTCGCATGCAGTTGTAAGATGTAGTACAGAGATGCTGGGTACCCTTCACCTCCCTAGCATCTTGAACCTTGTATACCAGGATCTTGACATTGCTACAGTCAAGATACATAATATTGGCTGGGCATGGTGGCTCACACCTATAATCCCAGCAATCTGGGAGGCTGAGATGGGAGGACTGCCTAAGTCTAAGAGTTCAAGACCAGCCTGGGCAACATAGCAAGACCTCATCTCTACAAAGTTAAAAAAAAAAAAAGAAATTAGCCAGGTGTAATGGCCTGCCTATAGTCCCAACTATTCAGGATGCTGAGGAGGGAGAACTGCTTGAGTCCAGGAGTTGAAGGCTGTGGTAAGCCATGATCATGCCACTGCACTCTGGGCAACAGAGTGAGACCCCAACTCAAAAAACCCACACCAAAACCAAAATATTCCCTCACCTGGAATCCCTGATAATTACCCTTTTATAGCATACCCACTTCCCTCCTAACCCCAACCTCTCTCGTTCATAGCTGGCAATCATTAATTTGTTCTGCCCGTTTCCATAATTGTATCATCACAAGGATGTTATATAAATGGAATCATGTATAGTATGTGTGTACTTGATCTATTGATGACCAGTGTTACCAGCATCCACAAGTATAAAATCTCCTGGTGGTACTGCACCAAGACACACCAATGAAATAGAACAGAGAGACCAGAAATAAATGAGGACTAAATTCTCATCGTTTTTTATTTACCTTGCCAAATTCCTGGAGACACAAGCTTTTTTATTAACTATTTAATGTGGTCTCCCTTCCAACCTGGCTCTAGCATAACATCACATAATAGATAAAGAAGGAAAATCTAAGTATATTATAACCTTGTAAAGCAGTCTTTCTAGGGACTCCAGGCACCTTTAAAACACTTACCTGTCTCTCTGAAGTCTGTCACCCATAAAGCTTCATCTACATATCAAAAAGCCTAACTCCCTTATGTGCCCCAAGCTTCCCATTTCCTGTACTGCTTTCAAAATTCCCTAGATAACTCTAGCTAACTAACTGCCTGTCAGGAAATCTTTAATCCACCTATAACCTGCAAGCCCCAATTTAGATATACCTCGCCTTCCTGGACTGAATCAGTGCAAATCTCACATGTACTGATTATGGTTTCTTGTAACTTTTGTCCTCCTAAAATGTATATAGCTAAGTTAAGATTCAACCATGGTAGGCACATGTTCTCAGAGTCTCCTGGGAACAGGTGCTATGGGCCTAAGGTCACTCACATTTGGCTGAGAAAAAGTCATTTAAAATATTTTACAGAGTTTGGCGTCTTTCGTCAACATAAACCCTCACATATATGTTCAAATGAAAGGACAGTCTTTTCAACAAATGGTTCTGGGAAAACTTGATACTCACATACAAAAGAATGAAGTTGGACCCTTTTCTATGCCATATACAAAAATTAACTAATAATGGATCAAAGACCTAAGTGTGAGACCTAAAACAATACAACTCTTAGAAACCAGAAAGCAAAAGCTTCATGACATTGCATTTGTCACTGATTTCTTGAATCTGACACCAAAGGTACAGATGACAACAACAACAAAAATAGCCAAATTGTACACCATAAAAATTAAAATTTTTACAGGTGAGAAAATAGGTTAAAACATTTAAAAAAATCTCTTGTGCATCAAAGGACACTATTAAAACAGTAAAAAGGCCACCCAGAGAATGGGATAACATACTTTCATATCACATATCCAATAAGGGATTCATATCCAAAACATATAAACAACTCTTAAAAACAACAACTGGGAAACAACCCAATTCAAAAACGGGCAAAGATTTGAACAGACATTTCTCTAAAGAAGATATACTACTGCCCAATAAGCACATGAAAACATGCTCACATCGCTAATTATTAGGGAAATATAAATAAAAGACCATAATGAGATATCAATTCACACCCATTAGGATGGCTACTAATTAAAGAACAAAACAAACAAAAAACAGAAAAAAACTCAAATAGAAAGGTGTTGGCAAGGATGTGGAGAAATTGAAACCCTGTGTACTACTGTTGGGAATGTAAAGTAGTGCACCTCCTAAGGAAAACAGTACCATGGATCCTCAAAAAGTTAAACATTGAGCCGGGCTCAGTGGCTCAGCCTGTAATCCCGCACATTTGGGAGGCTGAGGTGAGTGGATTGCCTGAGCCCACGGGTTCGAGACCCGCCTGGGCAACTTGGCGAGACCTCATCTCTACAATAAATCAAAAATTAGTCGGGCGTGGTAGCCCGCGCCTGTAGTTCCAGCTACTTGGAAGGCTGAGGCGGAAGGATCGCCGGAGCTCAGCAGGTAGAGGCTGCGGTGGCTGGGAGCAGCCACTGCACTCCAGTCTGGGCAACAGAGTGAGACTCCAACTCAAAAAAAAAAAAAAGCTAAACATTGAATTACCATATGAACCAGCAATTCCACTTTTTAGTACATATGCCAAAAAATGAAAGCCAGGACTCAAACAGATACCTGTACTTTCATGTTCACAGCAGAATTATTCACCATAGCCCAAGAGTCCATCAATGGACACCTGGATAAACAAAATGTGCTATGACTATACAATGGAATATCACTTAGTCTTAAAAAGGAAGTAAATCCTGACCTACGATCCAACATGAATGAACCTGAAGACACTATGCTGAGTGAAATAAGCCAGTCACAAAGGACAACTGATGTATGGTTCCACTTATATGAGGTATGTACAGTAATCAAAGGTATAGAAACAAGGTAAAATGATGGCTGCCAGGGGCTGCAGGAGAGGGAATGGAGAAATGTCATTTAACGGGTACACAATTTCTGTTTTATAAGCTTGGAAGTCAAACCAACTCCATCTTGGATGCTAGTCCACCATGTTGACTTCTGACTCACCCCACAGACATGGCTTCTGCTCTGAACTCCCTATGACATGTTTCTTCCTAGGATACTGGATTTGTCAGCCTCTTTCTTTGGCCCCTCAGCTTCCTTGACTTTGGGGGTAGGTTTGCATAAACTTGTCCACTGCAAAGCAGCAAAATGAAAAGTTTTGGAGATTAAATGCAAAAATTTGAATGTATTAAATACTATCCCACTGTACACTTAAAGATGGTTAAGTTGGTAAACTTTGTTACCTGTATTTTACCACAATAATAAAAATTTTAAAAAATCTCCCAGTTGGCCCATTCCAATCGTCAGAGGTTGGAGATGGTCAGTCTAGAGGGCTTAGGGGTTCGCCTCCAGGGAGGCAGTCACCAGCCAGGAGTGGAAGCATAGTCGCACAACGCGGATTCCAATGGGACTACATCTGCGAAGAGCAACACGTCCCAGAGAAAGGACTCTGGCTCGTGGTTGGTACCTGATGGAGATGGACGTCCAAGGGAGAGGACTGCGCGGATGGAGATAGGGGGAAGCCAGGCGCTGGAAACTTCGAGAAGCAGGACTGCGTTCGTTTTAGACCCCCGTACTCCCAGCGTCCCGACACCTGGGAGGTGAGGAGGCATGGGGACCACAGGAGGAACCGACGACCCAGATGCCAGGTAGTGGAAACGAAGCTTGTGAGCACAGACCTGGGGGTGGAGGGGCGGGTCAGGTGCTATATCTGACGTAGAGGCATGGGGC
>NW_007246546.1:275553-277401 GCF_000164805.1 Carlito syrichta
CACCACTGAGGCGCGGACTCCTAGAGGGGCCGGAAGCTGCTTCCGGCGGCGGGAGAATAACTTCCGCTCGGGAAGTTTGTAAAAGTCTAAGCCGCCCTCGCGGTGGTGTGGGCGTGGGAGTCTGGCCGCGGATCTAAGGTTGGTGAGTCAGCTGGGGCTGCCGGACTGCCAGCCACACCCCCCTCCCATGGGGGTCGTGGGCTGGCCAACGCTTCTAGCCCTGCGAGCGCCTCAGATGCAGAGCTGGTGAGCCTCGCAGGCTTTGAGGACTCAGCGTCGCAACTGGCTAGACATCGGCCCTGGCGACCGCCGTTGCCCCTGGCTAACTCGGGGGCTGTTCTTCGGTAGCTTTCCGACTCAGCCTCTTCTCCTCGGCTCTTAAATTTTCAGGTTTGTCAGGACTTGGTTCCATTTCTTCTTCATGCTGGACTGTCCTTCGTCGTGATCGTGACCTCAGCTGTCCCTCAGATACACTTTCCAAGTCAGCCTCCAGCCTGGACCGCTCCAATGCGATCTAGGCACTTAAGGAACAGCCTGCTACTTAAAATACTCAAAGCTCCCTGCCCCAGGCTGAGCTCCTATAATCTCCATGACCCAACCCACTGGTCTCCTCACCAGGAAAGGGAGAAGGCAGAAATCCCAGATTCACTTCTTCCTTCTTCACTTGTGTGCTAACTCCATAATTAACTTAACCACTTGCTCCCTCGCCATCTCCACGCTCCAAGTCCCTATCTCAGATGTCTTCATCTCTTGCCTGGATGTCTCACTATCTTTTCCCCATCCCCATCCTGTTCTGCTGCTTTCTGATTTGTTCATCACACGAGCTTTTAAAAATGTAGCTTATCACCATATTCTGAATTAAGCTCTTACTGCACTTCACATGAAACCATGGCTCAGAATGCTTGGGTAATCTGGACCCAGCCTACTTTCCTGGCCAATATCTCATGTAGTTATCTCCATTATTCCCTTCTTTTCAGGTTGAGTCCAGGTCAGTGTGTAGCGCAAATATTGTGGATGCTCAAATGAGGGGAGCTGTTATTTTTGCCATTGTGGTAATTATTACTTGCTAGAGGAGCTCAGAATTTCTGACTCTCAACACTACCCATAACCCATATGCTCAGTGTGCTTTTCATGTGTTTATAGATCACTGTATGGCCATCGGTGAAGTGCCTGTTTCAGTGTTTTGCCCAGTTTAAACTTTCGTTTTTATTATTGATTTGTAGGAGCTACTATTCTGGGTATGTCTGTTGTCAGATACATGTTTTGGGAATATTTTCTCTCAGTCTGTAGCTTGCCTTTTCATTTTCCTAACTGTCTTTTGATAAGCAGAAATTTTTAACTTTGATAAAGTCCAATTTATATATTTTTTCTTTTAAGGTTAGTTCATTTGGAGCCACATGAAAAAAATCTTTGCCTTCCCAAGGTTATGAGCATATGGTCTCATTTTTTTTTTCTTCTAGAAGATTTTATTTTCAGCTTTTACATTTAGGTCTGTGATCCATATTGAATTATTTTGGAGTATGGTGTGAGGTAGGGGTATCAAGGTTAATTGTTCCCTTATTGTTCTGGCACCATTAATTGAAAAATAAACTTTTTTTTAAACCCTTGAATTGCAGTGGTGCCTTTGTCATAAAACACTTCACTGAATATGTGGGTCTATTTCTGAACTCTTTTCTGTTCCCTTGATCTGCACATCTACCTTTATGCCAATACTACAGTGTCTTAATTACTGTAGCTTTATGTAGGTAGTCTTAGAATCAGGTAGTGTAAGTCTTCCAACTTTGTTATTCAAGGTTGGTTATTAGGTCCTTTGCATTCCATGTAATTTTTTTTTTTTTTTTTTTTTTT
>NW_007246546.1:277421-285559 GCF_000164805.1 Carlito syrichta
TAAAGTGCAGTGGCACGCTCACAGCCACTGCAACCTCGACCTGCTGGGCTCAGGCAGTCCTTCCACCTCAGCCTTCCAAGTAGCTGGAACTACAGGCACACGCCACCATGCCCAGCTAATTTTTTGATTTATTGTAGAGATGAGGTCTTGCCAAGTTGCCAAGGCTGGTCTCGAACCTGTGGGCTGAGGCAATCCTCTTACCTCAGCCTCCCAAAGTGCTGGAATTATAGGTGTGAGCCACCATGCCCAGGATCTTTGTAAATTTTATGGTCAGCCTGTTAATTTCTACAAAAAGCCTGCTGGGATTTTGCTTGGAGTTATTTAGGGAGAACTGAAAACCTGATATTCATAAATATGGGATATCTCTCAGTTTATTTTCATCTTCAATTTTGCTCAACAGTGTTTTATACTTCTGAGAGTATTCCTGGGGTTTTTTTGTTTTGTTTTGTTTTCTTGGAGCATGGTTAGTGAGGATCTAGGCAATGGAGGCCTGTTTTTGTTTTGAGTCAGGCTTTCACTCTGTCTTCCAGGCTAGAGTGCAGTGGCATGATCACAGCTCACTGCAGCCTCAATCTCCTGGGCTCAGGTGATCCTTCTGCCTCAGCCTTTCAAGTAGCTGAGACTACAGGTGTGCACCGCCACGCCCAGCTACTTTTTAAATTTTTTTGTAGAGACAAGGTCTTGCTATTTGCCTAGGATGGTCTAGAACTCCTGGGGTTAAACAATCCTCCCACCTCGGCCTCCCAAATTGCTGGGATTACAGGCATGAGCCACCATGCCTGGCTGGTATTTGATTTTTTTTTTTTGAGTTGGAGTCTCACTCTGTTACCCAGGCTGGAGTGCAGTGGCACACTCACGGCCACCCCAGCATCAACCTCCTAGGCTCCAGCGATCCTTCTGCTTCAGCCTTCCAAGTAACTGGAACTACGGGCATGCACTACCACACCCAACTAATTTTTTTGACTTATTGTAGAGAAGAGGTCTCACCAAGTTGCCTGGGCTGGTCTCAAACCCGTGGGCTCAGGTATCCACGCGCCTCGACCTCCCAAAGTGCTGGGATTACAGGCTGAGCCACTGAGCCCAACCAGATTTTTTTTTTTTTTTAGAGACAGGGTCTATGTTGCCTAAACTGGCCTTGAACGCCTAGACTCATAATCCTCCTGACACAGCCTCCCAAAGTGCTGGGATTATAAGTGTGAGCCACTACACCCAGCCCGGCATTTTATTTTTTGATGTTATTGTAAATGCAACTTTTAACATTATTTCATTTTACCAATATCCATTGCTATAGAAATATAATATTTTTTTAATCATATGTCCTTCACCTGTTAGCTTTCATTTTTTGTTTGAAGATTCCTTAGGATTTTTCACAATCACGTCATCCTTGGGTAATGACAGTTTTAATTCTTTCTTTCCAAGCTTTATGTATTTTTTTTCTCCCTCTATACTGGTTCGGACCTCCAATAAGATGACAAAGAGAAGCAGTGAGAGTGGAAAGCCTTGTCTGTCCCCAGTCTTAGAGAGAGAGAGTTCAGTATTAGATCATTAAGTAGGATGCTGGCTGTATTTTATCTATGTTGTTGAACTTGCTAGCATCAATTTGCTCATAATGGCCCTTTATAGTACATCAGTGTCTGTAGGGTCTACAGTGAGGTCTCCTTTTCTTGACCCTGATATGGGTAACTAGGCCTTGGCTGTCTTACTCTGTCTTTTCTCAGGGTGTCTTTGGGACTGGCCTCTCCCACGTCTTGGTACTCTGAGCTTTACCCAGGGAAGATACAGTGGCCCATTGTTATTACGGAGTTTCAGGATTCTGAGGGTGTTTCTCAACATACCTGGGGGCAGAAGCTAGATTTCAGCAGACCTAGGCTGTGCAGTTTAGGAGAGCTTGTAGGTTAGGGGAGCTTATTCTTGAAACTCAGTGAAGATTAATGGGATTTACAAGGCAGCACCAGATTTTTGTTTAGGGGAAGACTGTGAGGTGGCCTCATTTGTGGGAAAGCACCTGAGAACGTTTTACAGTCTTCAGCATTTATAGTGCTGTGGAAATGGGTTGTTTTGCCTGTCTCCTGGGGAGGGACCCTCCCCAGATGCCTCAGTTGGAGTTTTAACCCCAAATTCTCCAGTCACTTGTTGGCAGCTAAGCTATTGGCTTTCAGTCAGCAATGGCTGGTCTCTGCCCTCTTCAGGTGACAGACCTGGCTTGCTTTCTGGAATTTCAGAGTTTTTGTGTGTGGGAGGTGGCACACAGCACCCAGCTGTCCCTTGCCTAAAGTGATGCTGGCTCCTCACCACTCCCAAATTTCCCTACTGTCTGGCATATGTTGGTAGTTTACCAGTGTACATTGGTGTGTGTGTGTGTGTGTGTGTGTGTGTGTGTGTGTGTGTGTGTGTGTATTTTGCTGAATTCCCCTTGGTTCACTGAGTGGAACCTCCTGGGCTCAGGAGGGGGTTCCCAGACTGGCTGCTTCCGCTCACCGTTCTTTGTCTCCCAGATCAGCTGCTCCACGACACTGCATTTCCCCAGAGGGGAATGGCCACTGCTGTTCTCATGGATGTGTCCCAGGTGGGCCAGTTGGTTGTTGAGCACAACCTTCCCTCTGCCCTGCAGGCTGCCCAAGGCCCCAGCCCACATATGGTGAGAGCTCTCTAGGCATTGCACCTGTGCTTACCTTTTTTGCTAGTTCTCTTTTATGGGGGTGGGGGAAGAAAAATTGATTTGTTTCCATTAAGAGAGCAGTAGATGTTATAGGAAACTTGGAAAATATACTTGATTTTCTTAGGTGTTATCTGAGTCCACTGGAACTGCCATAATAAAATGTCACAGAGTGGCTTAAACAACATACATTATTTTTTTTCTGTTCTGAAGGCTGGACGTCCAAGAGCAAGGTGCTGGCAGATACAGTTTTTGGTGAGGGCCCTGGCTTGGAGACAGTTGTTGTTATGCTGTGTCCTCATATGTCTGTGGAGAGAGCTGGGGAGCTCTCTAGTGTCTCTTGAAAGGACACCAGTCCTATTGGATCAGGGCCATACCCTTATGACCTCACTTAACCTTAATTACTTCCTTAGAGGTCTCATCTCCAAATATACATGAGGGCTTAGGGCATCAGCATATGAATTTGTGGGACACATTCAGTTCATAACAGGGTTATTTCCCTTACTTTTTTTTTTTTGAGTTGGAGTCTCACTCTGTCACCCAGATTGGAGTGCAGTGGCCGCTCCCGGCCACCGCAGCCTTGACCTGCTGGGCTCCGGCGATCCTTCTGCCTCAGCCTTCCAAGTAGCCGGAATTACAGGCATGTGCTACCACGCCCAGCTGATTTTTTTATTTATTGTAGAGATGAGGTCTCACTGCCCAGGTGGGTCTTGAACCCACGGGCTCAGGCAATCCACTCACCTCAGCCTCCCAAAGGCACGGGATTACAGGCTGAGCCACCGAGCCCGGCTATTTTCCTTACTTTATCTGTGGTCTTCCTTGGAGACCATCTATCTCCTTCTCCCCTTCCAGCCCAGACATATAGGGTTTAGCTTTCTCTTTCTTGGGAGCGGCTGGTTCTGGAGCTATCTGTGTTGCAGGAGCCAGTGACCTTTGAGGACGTGGCCATATACTTCTCAAGGGAGGAATGGGAGTGTCTGGATTCTGGACAGAGGGCCCTCTACCGGGATGTGATGTTGGACAACTTCAGGAACCTCGCCACGCTGGGTAAGGACTGTGCTATTTGGTCTGGGATGGTATTGGGGCCTTGAGTCCCAGCCAAGGGGACTCATGAGCTGGAAGTTCTTGCCTGTGTGCATAGAAGGTTCTACTCAGCACCCAGTCTGGTCAAGGGCATTTCCCTCAACCTCCCTGGAGGCAGCCCCATCTTCCTTTCTCATACCCCACCAGGGCCTTCTGTGGACTTTGGCACCCAGACTCTATTCTCCCTTCCTGTCATCTCTGCTATGAGACAGCTTTTCTAGGGAATCCCCGAGGGCTGGCCTGCCCTCTCTTATGCTGACCCAGAGCTGGTCTAAGCCCCTCACTCTCACTCTGCCTTTTATACAAATAAAGCAGCACTTTTTCTCTCCTTTGAGAAGGATTTCGCAGCTCTAGACCAGACTTCGTCTTTCACCGGGAACAGTGGGATGAGCCATGGGTTGAAGACTGGGGGAGACCTGAGTTTCAGAAAGTGCAGAGGGGTCCTTGCCCAGGTGAGCACAGTTGGCCCAGTCCCTCTGTCCACAGCTACTGGGTGAATGTGCTCAACATAGCACCCACTGAGGGTCTGCCCTTCCCTGTGGGAGAGTGGACATGAAACTGCTCTCTAAATTAGAGACTTTAAAAACATAGGGGGTAGCCATGTTCTTCTATTGATAGGCACTGACTGTGCACCAGGAGCTGGAGAAGTGGGGTGGTTCAGGAGGGGGGTACAGCTGTAGCTCCACGGGGGCCCAAGGCTGGACCTTGACACTGGAAGGCTGACCTGCCCAGGTGCTGTCATTTGGAGATCCTGGATGTGGGTGTTTTCAGCTTAACTGTGATGGCCTCATGGTGTCACGGGTGAGATCACAAACCTGATACCTACTCCATGTGAGGGTCTTCAGGTGTGTAGCCTTGGGTGGGACTTAATTCCATGTACCTGCTGGCTTGTTTGTAAACTGGGACAATAGTGGTGCTTCCATCCATTACATGAGGTGGTAGCCAGAGAAGTTTTGTTTTTTACGTCAGATTCTCAGAGATGAAGCAACTTGTGGACATGACACCAATTGAGAGGCTCTTGGGCTGTGTGGATTCCCTGGCTGGGGAGGGTGTCAGGTCTCTTAGCCATGTAGAGCCCTTGGCTGGGGAGGGTATCGGGCCCCTAGCTGAAGGAAATCTTATGGCTCAAAGGGTGAGTGGTTCAGAGTTATGTCGAGCTCCATGTCTTCCGATTGCCTGCCCTGGTGCCACCTCCACCCATGTGAGCAGGGCCTTATGACATGAACAGGCACAAGTTTAAAGGACACACTCTTTGTCCTACTTGGCATATTTGTTTCTGTAGGTAGGTTCGCCTGTGTAGGTGATATTGGGCCATTTAAACCAACTTGTAGCAGTCCCTCACCTCAAAAACACCAGTTTGCCTAACTGCTACCTAGTCTGGGTAAGCATCTGAGTTCATTTTATGTTTTTCGCTGTTTATAGTTTTAGCTCATCTATGTGCTTCTTTGAACACATTTTCTTTATCACTCATAGGCCACAGATTTTTGGAATGAACTCCCTAAGTAGACTGAAGTGAGTTGATGTAACATATTTGTAGCTTTCCTTTATGCTTTTTTGGTTTGCCACTGCGTGACCTGGCCTGGCCATGGGGCCATCGCTCCATGTAAACATGTCTGTTTTCCTCTGTAGGGGCAAGGAAATCTTTGGCCCACAAGAGACACTGTGATCGGCTGACTTGGGCTCATGAGAAAATCCACATGCGAGAAAGGGTCAAGGAAGGAGGCAGCTTTAGGAAGAGCTTCACTCTGAACTCAGATAATGTGCAGCTTCCTAATGCTGCTTCAGAAAACAAAGACCCTAAGCCTGCAGCATTCCAGTGCAAGGTGCGTGGAAAGTGCTGTGGGCATCAGTTAGGCCACAGGGAGCACCAGAAGTGCCGCACCACAGAGCTCTCGTTCATCTGTGGCACATGTGGGAAGGTATTGAGCTGCCACAGCCGGCTGGTCGCTCACCAGACAGTACACACAGGGACCAAGGCCTTTGAGTGCTCTGAATGTGGCCAGACCTTCAGGTGGGTTTCAAACCTTCTGCGCCACCAGAGAAATCACACAACCGAGAAGCCCTTCAGTTGTGAGGTGTGCGGCCAGGCCTTCAGCTTGAAAGATCGCCTTGTTCAGCATCGTAAGATTCACACTGAGCACAGGCCCTACTTGTGTGGTGACTGTGGGAAAGCCTTCAAGCAGAAGTCAAACCTTCTTAGACACCAGCTGGTACACACTGGGGAGAGGCCTTTCTATTGTGCTGACTGTGGCAAAGCCTTCCGGACCAAGGAGAACCTCAGCCACCACCAGAGGGTTCATAGTGGAGAGAAGCCTTACACCTGTGCCGAGTGTGGCAAGGCCTTCCGGTGGCCCAAGGGCTTCAGCATCCACCAGAGGCTACACCTGACAAAGAGGTTCTATGAGTGTGACCACTGTGGCAAAGGCTTCCGCCACTTGGGCTTCTTCACACGCCATCAAAGAACTCACAGACATGGGGAAGTATAGAGTTGCTCACAGGTGTTGGGTTCTGCACCTCTGTAGGAGTACTGGGCCTTGAGGAAGAGTTGTAATGAGAAGTCACTCTTTAGCCTGGAAAATCAACTTGAAAAGAAGCCGCCTCAGTCTTCAAAGCTTCCCAAACCCCCCAAAAAGTTCTACCAGGAAAACTGCCACACAGGAGAAGCAGATGCATGAGTACACCAGGGAGACAGCAGTAGCTGTACCCATGGTGCAGAGCACCCTGGGGATGCACAGTGTGTGCGCCAAGATCCTGTGCAGCCCTAGAGCCACACCAATCCTGGGCTCAGATTCAGAAAACTCTACTCTGTGCCTGCGGCTGTCTCAGCTAAGAGACTCCATCTCAGCCCCAAAGGTCACTCCATGTATACTTTAACTTTCCTTCTTGGCTCCTCCTCACCTGTGTTCACTCCCCGGTCTGTCTTTCCTTCCTGTCTGTCTTTGGCAAGGTAGCTGTGAGCGTTGCACAGAAGCAAAGCCCCTCCTTCAACCACAGCAAGTGCTACTTAGAAATGAGAACCTTTCTAATATTGTGAGCTCACTGAAGGATTAGGAGAAGATCTCAGTTCACAACCAGAGTTGTGGTTAGCAAACTCTGCATGTGGGGAAGGCATTCAATCTGGTGACTGCAGGACTGTGTGGACAGTCACAAGTTTGTTGAAACCACATCATCACAGCACCATTCCTCTGGTGCAGCTTCTCCAGTTGAAACTGATTCTTGGATATTGGATCTTTGGTAAAACAGCACTGCATATTGCTTGTCTCTGTTTATGTTAATATATGGATCTGGGAATGCTTTGTTGTGTCATGTGACCACAGAGGACCCCGCATGGGGGTCTGGGTAACCCTTCCACTTCAGACCTGATCCTTTGTACCCAGAACAGAGCTGAGGTGGAATGTACTGGTGAAGAGAGTAATGAGACTCCTGATGCTCCTGTCAGAGCCTATGCTTGGCCATGGGGGTGTACACGTGAGGAGTGAGGCAGAGGACCTGTTGTGGCCTGTGAGGACTGGATGCTTCTCACTAAACCCTGAGATGGCTCCCAACCAGGGACTGCTGTGCTCAGCCCTGGGCCCCTCTGCTTCTAGGGCCTTTCTTAGAGTAAGTAAAATTTCCACAGTCACTACATATAGACTCTATGATGCCATGGTAGCCCCACTGGTCAGGTCAAGGCCTACCAGAAACTGCCTCTGCCTAGCTCCAGCGGTCCAGAGCCTTGGTCATGCACCTGAAATTGGCTAATCAAGTTGGGGCTTAGGGCAGTGAGAGGCCCCTATGTTCACCACAGGGCATTTCATGGGCAAGAGGTGACCTTTTTTTTTAAAGTATCTCTACTAATCCACCCAGAAATAAAAATCTTCCAAGTGGTGGTCATGAGGGCAGTGCCTCCTTGCCCTGAGGGGTACACCCCCCATTACGTCAGGTTATCCGAATAGTTGACGAAGAATTTTGCTCTCGCTTGTTTTTTTTTAAAAATTACAACCAACAAATGCACATGTAATGTTGAAATTAAAAATGAGTTTTCAAGAAATAGGGGGAGGAAGAGCAGATTCAACCCACCAAGAGAAGGCACCAAGCCAGACCAACAGGAAGGTGTAGACAAATGACCTTTCCCCAGGAAATCAGAGGCATGAAGAAAAGTTGAGTGGGGCTGTGCATGACCCTGATTTGAGCAAACCAACTATGTGAAGGCATTTTTGAGACATGGAAATCTGAACTTGGTCTGTATATTGGGCAGTGGTAAAGAGTTTGCTGGGTTGATAATGTGGTGGTTAATCAAAAATCAGCCAGGCGTGGTAGCACACACCTGTAGTTCCAGCTACTTGGAAGGCTGAGGCGGAAGGATCGCTGAAGCCCAGCAGGTCGAGGCTGCGGTGGCCAGAAGTGGTCACTGCACTCC
>NW_007246546.1:285579-294008 GCF_000164805.1 Carlito syrichta
GGGGATGGAGGGTCAGGGAGGGAAGGAAACCGATGGTGTTTGCGAGGGTCCAGAGGAGAAGAAAATGCAAGGCACACCCAGGGGCACCCGTGGGTTTGGGTTGGGGGTTATGAGTGGAACAGAGGCCAAGTGTGGACAGTGGGGGTTAGCTGGAACAGGAGAGGCACCGATGGGTACCATGTCGCCTTTGAAGGGTCTTGACTTTCTTTCTCCCTGTTCTTCTTCCCTCTTTCTTTCTTTCCTTCCTTCCTCCCTTTCTCTTCCTCCTCCTTTACCCTCTCACTCTCTCTCTTTCTCTCTTCTTCTCTTCCTCCCTCTCTTCCCTGTCTCCCTCCCTGCTACTTTCAGGGATGGAGCTTAAGCCAAGGTCAAAGTTGGAGGACACAAAGACAGATCTCAATGGGGTCCTGAGTGGGTGTGGACCAGAGGAGAGATCAAATCCGAAGAGGATGAAGATATCAGTACAGAGTGGGCTCGGTGGCTCAGCCTGTCATCCCGCGCCTTTGGGAGGCTGAGGTGAGTGGATTGGCTGAGCCCGTGGGTTCAAGACCCTCCTGGGCAGCGAGACCTCATCTCCACAATAAATCAAAAAATCAGCCGGGCGTGGTAGTGCATGCCTGTAATTCCGGCTACTTGGAAGGCTGAGGTGGAGGGATCGCCGGAGCCCGGCAGGTCAAGGCTGCGGGGGCCGGGAGCGGCCACTGCACTCCGGTGTGGGCGACAGAGTGAGACTCCGACTCAAAAAAAAAAAAAAAAAAAAAGTTCTCATAAGATGCATTCTGACATATTTATGGGGGAGTGACATGGTGCCTAGGATTTGCTTTACAATCCTAATAAAAAGGAGAAAGACAAAGCAATATTGGCAAAATGTTGATAGCTGTTGAAGCTAGGAGGTGGGTATGTTTGAAAATTCTCATAATTTTTTATTATTTACAGGATATTTATAAGTTCATTAATACATACTGAAGTTTGTTCAAAACAGCCTTTAAGTCATAAAGTTACAGGACTTTCTTAGTCTGCTCTGGCTGACTAACATAATACCACAGACTAGGGCATGTAAACAACAGAGACTTATTTTCTTACAGTTCTGGAGGCGAGAAGTCCAAGATAAAGGTGACAGCAGAATCCATTTCTGGTGAGGGCCTTCCTGGTTTGTAGAGGGTGTCCTTACCTGATGCAGGGAGAGAGAGCTCTGGGGTCGCTTCTTTTCCTTGTAAGGGCACTGATCCCAAGGGGTGGGCCCCACTCTTATGACTGCATCTAAACCTAATTAGCTCCCAAAGACCCCACCTCCTAATACCAACACACTGGATTTAGGGCTTCAACATATAACTTTCAGGTTGACCATTCAGTCTACAGCGGAATCTTCTCTGGGTCAGTCCTGGCCCACAGACCCTGTTGTGGAAAGGCATTTTCTCCTGCAGGGCAGGGCCTGGGAGAGCACCTTGAATCCTGTTATGGCCATTGAGACCATCAGAGCCCTACAGGATAAGTGAAAATCTACCCAAGGGGACAAGGGAGTGGCTTTATTTACAAAATCCAAATTTTTATAAAAGCCACATGATTTTCTTCTATCTAAGGACTGCTGGGCAGGTGTTTGGTTTGTTTCCTGCCCAGTGGGTGGAGTGAGAAAGGCCTTCAGGTAGTTTGAGTGCAAGTGGGAATGGCCCACCTTGGAATGGAGCAACTTGTATCTTTGGGTAGCAGGTGCCATGGGTAATGCAAAGACTTGAGTTTTGTTTTGCTTTGTTTTTGCATTGGAGTCTCACTTGCCCAGGATGGAGTGCAGTGGCACGATCACAGCTCACCACAACCTCGACCTCCTGGGCTCAGGCAGTCCTTCTGCTTCAGCCTCCCAAGGAGCTGGGACTACAGGCGCATGCCACCACATCTGGCTAATTTTTTTTTGACATTTTTTATACACATGAGGTCTCTTTCTCTCTGTTGCCCAGACTGTTCTCTAACTCCTGGGCTCAAGCAGTCTTTCCGCCACAGCCTCCCAAAGTGCTGATCTTACAGGTATGAACCACTGTGCCAAGACTTGAGTTTTGAATGCCCTGTGGCTGTGTGTCCAGGGTCACCTGTAACTTATGTTTAATCCTTCATGCTGTCACTTCATGATGCAGTTGTGTGGAATTAAATATGAACAATGAAGACTTTAGTAATGAACTAGATTTCATCTGATGATGATTATCAGTTGATCTGAGTAGGCTGCCTTGGCTGTTGGTGGCAGTTTTGTCCAGGTCACAAGAGCTGGGTGGTTAGATCCTATTCATGGCATCTACTACGAGCTGCAGTTTCTCTGCCCTACTTAGCAGGGCTCTGGGTGGAGATAGGTCTTCCTTTCCTTGATATTTCTTTTTTCTGTTTTTTGAGTTGGAGTCTCACTCTGTTGCCCAGGATGGAGTGCAGTGGCACTCTCATGTCCACCCCAGCATCGACCTGCTGGGCTCCGGCGATCCATCTGATTCAGCCTTCCAAGTAGCCAGGTGCTTGCTACAGGTGTGTGCTATCACACTCGGCTAATTTTTATTTATTGTAGAGATGAGGTCTTGCCAAGTTGCCCAGGCTGATCTTGAACCCACAGACTCAGGGTTATTTCTTTCATGGAGTGGTAATGAGACAGCTGATCGAGGAACACAGGAATACTCAACTGACTTGAGGTTGTTGCTCTTAAATATTTTTCCTTCTAATAATTATACCTCTTTCCTGCTTTACCTGGTTGCTTGAGAAAATTTTGTCCTTAGCCCAGAGTAGAAAATGTTGCTGATGAAGCAATGTACAGGCAAAAGGTGACAAGAGGTTCTGCATCTCCGCTTTTTTGCCATACTCCCCACTGGCACCACCTTGTCAGGGGTGGGGTGACAGGAGGGTCTCCCAATAGGTGTCCTGTAAGAAGCACTTTCCTTCTTGGGGTGGGCCAGCAAAAGTAACTCCCCTGTCAGCTTGTGGAGCAGCCTTGGCTTTTATCTGCATTTATCTGGGGCAGAGGATGCCTGAGGCCATTTTGTGGCCAGAATGGGTGTCAGTGGGGCCAACGGATGACAGAGCCATGCCTATGACCTGGCCTTCCACCCATCTGTCTCCAGAGGATGCTCAATTGTCTGGCTTTTGTGTCAATGCTCAGCTCGTGTGCTCAGTCTAAGGTCCACTGAAAGGAGAGGTGGTGGGTGCAGGTGAGAACTCCAGGAACAGGAGGGCCACATGGCTGCCACTGGCAACTCTGACCAAGAGATGGAGTCCATGGCACTAAGAGGAGAAGATGCATCCCCAGCAGGCTCAGCTCCACAAACAGCCCTCCCTGCATTCTGAAGCCATGGCCAAATGGGTCAAATACTCTTCTTTTGGGAAGTATAGTACTAGACAAAGATATTTTAGGGTCATTCTAGGTGTAATGTATCATAAACTCTACTCAGCTATGGATGAGTAGATGTTCATGGACTCTGCTGTACATATCAGTCTTAAAGGTTCTCAAACCCATGGGGACCCTTCAGACAAAGAGTGTGCATGTGGGGTGGCTGACCTGAGCAGGACAGCTGCTCCACTAAGTGCATGTCCAGTCCTGGTAGTTCCTTTTGTTGTAATATTTGTATCTGTGACCTCTTGAGAGCTAAATCATGGGGCCATCAGATGAAATGCCTTGGGAAATATAAAACGCATAGGGTTTGAACAATAATATAAAGAAAAGCTATTTCCCCAGTGTGAGCTTAATGTTGGAACCATGGATTTTTATTTTTCTTTTTATTTTTTGAGTTGGGGGTCTCACTTTGTCACCAAGGCTGGAGTGCAGCGGCCTGATCACAGCTCACTGCAGCCTCAACCTCCTGGGCTCAGGTGATCCTTCTGCCTAAACCTCCTGGGAATCAGACTACAGGTGTGTACCACCATACCCTGCTAATTTTTAAATTTTTTATAGAGATGAGGTCTTGTTGTGTTGTCCAGACTGGTCTCAAACTCCTGGGCTCAAAAAATCCTCCCACCTCAACCTCCCAAGTGTTGGGATTACAGTGTAATCCACCACGCCTGGCCTCATTGGATTTTAAAACTTCAAGAAGCATTTTTTCACCTGGGCCAACAACCACGTTCAAAATGTGAAAGCTGATTTTGGAAGCCTGGAGTCCAAACAATCACAATGGTAACTCAATGGTGATGGAAGACTGGGGGCCATTATGCCTCTGAGCAACTAGAATTAATTCTTACTCTCCACACTCCTCTTCCACCTACACATGTCCAGTCCTGGTGTGACAACCCGCATCAGTTTGCATTTCAAGGTTGAGACTGCAGAAATACTATGAAATCTCACATAATCTAAGCAAAGGTTAATCAAGCTTCAGGAAAGGTGAACCCATGATTTTCAGGTCTCATTGTCATGGCTGGAGGGCTGTCCTTACCACAGAGAGATTGACCAGTGTGCATCCCCATCTTCTACTCACACTGTTTCAAAGATATTCAGTCTAGTTATCCCACCGACAACTGCAACGTCTCCACTGGAGGCAACAAACACCATGTCTATAAATTGCATCTAGTAATTGCTGTGGGCCCACTGTCCCCAGTGTGCTGTGTCCTCTGCCCATCCCAAACCTCAATGCCTTTTTACAACTTCAGCACCATGTGGAAAATCTGTGTATGACAAAACCCCGTGATGGAAAGAAGGAAGAGAGGAAACAATTATCTCTTTTAAAGGAATAAGAAATGTAAGCGGGTAGTTATATCAATATTTGCACACTGTAAGAACAGACCATGCATGGAAACAGCAGACCTGATTCTACACCTGGCTGTAAGCAGCAGTCAGGCAGCAGGACGTGCTCCTTCGCTGCCTACCATGTTCCTCTTGTATTCATTTAGCTACTCAGCTGGTCATGGCCTGACTCACCCCTGAGCTCCTTGAGGTTTTCTGAAGGGGCCCGTGTCTCTCACTTGGGCACACTACTTGAGAGGGAGTGACTTTCTTCAATGACTTACAAATTGGGAGATGTCTAAAGAATACTGCCAAGTACTCAATACTCAATGAAACAGTGAATTTTTCTTTTTTTTTTTTTGAGTTGGAGTCTCACTCTCGCCCTCGCCCAGACTGGAGTGCAGTGCCTGCTCCCAGTCACTGCAGCCTTGACCTGCTGGGCTCCAGCGATCCTTCCGCCTCAGCCTTCCAAGTAGCTGGAACTACAGGTGCGCGCTACCATGCCCAGCTAATTTTTTGATTTATTGTAGAGATGAGGTCTCGCCAAGTTGCCCAGGCGGGTCTCGAACCTACGGGCTCAGGCAATCCACTCACCTCAGCCTCCCAAAGCACGGGATTAGAGGCTGAGCCACCGAGCCCGGCTGAAACAGTGAATTTCTAATCTGTTCTTAAGGAAAGAAGTTCCTCCTTGTCTGATCATGTCACCAAATATATTTAGTGTACAAATATAAATCTAGTCCTATGTTTTCCTGATTCCATCTTTCCCTCTAATCCTACAAATAAAATCCTGCTCTTTAACATTTGTAACAGACACTTTGATGCGCTTCTTACATTTCCTTTTGGGGCTAAACTCCCTATCAGTCCTCCCCTCCTGGCAGGTGCTGAGAGTGTTGCTGGCTGCAGTCCTGAGGGTCAGCCCGCCCCTGCATGGGCCTTGGCTAAAGTGAATCCCTTGTCTCAGGGTCACTCTCACTTCCTGAGGCTGCATCCAATGACTGGTAGATGGAGGGGTGCTAATGCCCAGCCCCTTGGCTTCTTATCAAGAAGGTCATCCAGGTGCAAGCCTCCATATGAGCTCACTGCCTCTCTGCACAAGCTCTCCCCAGCAAGCCCCTTGCACATAATTGTCTCAGAGTCAGCCTTTTCAGTGTCCAGCCTACACAAGCATAGCAGACCAGACCTTCCACTAGCTCATGTACTCTTCCTTATTTGTGTTACTGCCTTGTCTCTGACCTTTGTGACACCTCCAAATACACTTCACCAAGGATGCCCAGGGGTCTTGGTTTGTCTGATGTGAAAGGAGAGATGTTCACCTGCTGGGAAGAGTGGAATGATGTTTGGGTCCCCTTTATCAATAAATCAGGCAACTTTGGTCTAGAAAAGAGCTAAGTGCTTGCTATTTTGGTGAAGTTTATTCCAAGTTACAATTTCACTAAGCCTTATAGTAAATAAAGTATATGTCTCTGGGAAACACAGAGCAAAAAGTAAAAAACCTCTTCTTCTTTTTCTTTTTAAAAGCAGAATTTATCAAGAGGACAGAAAAGCTCGCATAGTGGGAGGGGACCTGAAGGGGTTGCCCAGTAAAACCTCTTCTTTACTGCCCCCCATTCCTGCAGAACGATCTCTAATGTTGGGGTGTGTCCACTATGAAAGTTGCTGGTATCAAAATGGAGTCACTTAGGTCAAACTCTAGCAAAATGGAGTCAGGGGAGACCCTGAAGAGGACTTCATGCACCCAAACATGTAACAGGATTTATCATAAGATATTTCTATACATAAACCAGTTATAGGACTTACCACAGCTTCCTCAAGAATATAGTATTCCAGATATGCCACTTGCTTGAAGACACTCACCTAGCAATGGCTGTCTCAGCCAAAAAGCTAATGCCAGCTCCTGTAACAAACCCTGGAAACCTATGGTCTTTGTAACCGCTGGTTTTGAAAACAGTTTACGTGGACTTCTATTTGTCTTTAAAATAGTCCCCTTTTCCTTGACACCCCAGGATATACCTATGGCCCACCATAGCTTGCATACCCCAAACTACAATTCTCTGCTATTCCCAAATAAATTATTCTGGATAGCCTGTCTCTCTGGGTTTCTTTCTAGGTTGATACCACAAATACTTGTCCAGTGCCTATGTAGACATAAGTCCGTGTGTTTTACTCCTTGCCATATATAATCATCCTGCCTATGCCACCTACACGTGCTTTGTCATTCAGTCTATGTGGAACCCTACTTGTCCTCATTCTAAAAACTTTATGGTGTTTCATGGCACTTGTCCAGCAGCAGGATATGTCCTGTCATCCCAGTTTTTTGGCATCCCAAATCATGTTGCAGTGGATATCTTTGTTTTTACATGTGTGTGTGCAAGTTCCTTGTCAGTCTCCTGGAGCTGCTATAACAAAGTACCACAAACCAGGTGGCTTCACACAAAGGAAATTGATTCTCGTACAGTTATAGGGGCTTGATGTCCAAAATCAAGGCATCAGCAGGGCTGTGCTCCCTTTGAAACCCTGTGTGGGGAGTTGATCCTTCCTTGCCTCTTCCAGTTTTTGGTGTTTGCCAGCAGTCCTTGGCAGTTGCTCCAATCTCTGCCTCTGTTGTCACAAGCCATCCTCCATGTGTGTCTCTGTCTTCACATAACTATCTTCTTATAAGGATACCAGTTATATTGGATTAGGGCCTACCCTAATGACCCCGACTAACTACATTGGCAACAACTCTATCTCCAAATATAGTCACATTCTGAGGTGCTGGAGGTTAGGACTTGAACATATCTTTTTAGGGTACACGAAACAAAGCTATAAAATAGATTCCTGCAAGCTGAACTGCTGACTCAAAGAGTATGACTGTTTTAGATTTAATAGAAGCAGTCAACGAAAGTGGGGATCACCCTGCATTCTCAGGCTCAGCAGTGACAAGCGTGCCCTTCTGCAACCTGTTACTCTGGATAAAGACATTTCTCATTCCGACATTGTTTTAATTTGCACTTTCCTTACTCCCGGGACAGCACTGGTCTTTTCAGATGCACATTAACATTTATATTTCTTCTTTAGTGTTCAAGTTGTTTGCCTGCCGTATTAGTTCACTTTTTGTTCTATAAAGGAATACCTGAGGCTGGGTAATTTCTGAAGAAAAGAGGTTTATTTTGGCTCCTGGCTTTGCATGGTGCCAGCATCAGCTGGACTTCTGGTGAGACCTCAGGAAGTTTACAGTCATGGCAGAAGGTCAGGAGCAGGCACGTCATGTGAGAAGAACAGAAGCAAGAGAGAGAGAGAGAGGGAGTGGTCCCAGATTCTTTTAACAACCAGATCTTGGGTGAAATCATTACTGTGAGGAGGACACCAAGTCATTCATGAGGAATCTGCCCCCATGTTCCAAACACCTCCCACTAGACCAAACCTCCAACACTGGGAATTACATTTCAATATGAGATTTGGAGGGGACAATATCCAAACTATAACACTGCTTTTTCTAGTGCATTACTGGGTCTTTTTTTTTCTTTCTTTTTAAAAATAACCCCTTATATGAAGCTATTATTTATCTATTTTATTCATTGTAAATATTTATGCCAAGATTGTCATTTGTCTTCTGATTTACAGGGCTGTTTACCATAAAGCTTTTCTTGTTAATTTCTTAACTTCAAAAAAATCTTTTATTTTAGGTCTCTGGGTTTTCTTTTTTAAAAATGCTTTCCTAGCCGGGCTCGGTGGCTCAGCCTGTAATCCCGCGCCTTTGGGAGGCTGAGGT
>NW_007246546.1:294065-324682 GCF_000164805.1 Carlito syrichta
TGCCTGTAATTCCGGCTACTCGGAAGGCTGAGGCGGAAGGATCACCGGAGCCCAGCAGGTCGAGGCTGCGGTGGCCGGGAGCGGCCACTGCACTCCAGTCTGGGTGACAGAGTGAGACTCCAACTCAAAAAAAAAAAAAAAATGCTTTCCTGTCGAGCACAGTAGCTCAAGCCTGTAATCCCAATACTTTGAGAGACCAAGGCAGGAGGATTGCTTGAGGCTGGGAGTTTGAGACTAGCCTGGGTAACATAGCGAGACCTCATCTCTAAAAAATAAAAAATAAAAAAAGTTTTGCACATCTCAAGAATATTTCCACATTTGCTGTAACACTTGAAAGTTTTTGCTTTAAACAAAGTTAATAGATTATTTTTAGAGCAGTTTTAGGTTTACTGAAAAATTGTTCATAAGGTACAGAGTTCCCATATACCCCTCCATACAGTTTCTTCTATTATTAACATCTTGCCTTAGTGTGGTTCATCTGCTACAACTGATGAGCCATATCAATACATTACTATTTAACCAAAGTCCATAGTTTGCATTAGGGTTTCACTCTTGGTATTATAGAACATATGGTTCAAACATATGACATATTACCGTGATTGTAGTGTCATACAAGATATGATACAAGGTAGTTTGCCCTAAAAATCCTCTGTGTTCCCCTATTCAACCCTCCTATTCCCAACCCCTGGCAACTACTGGTCTTTTTGCTGTCTTCATAGTTTTGTCTTTTCCAGAATGTCATATGGGAGAATAATACAGTATATAGTCTTTCCAGATTCGTTTCTCTCACTTAGTAATCTGCATTTAAGTTTCCTCCATGAGTTTTCATAGCTTGACAGCTCATTTCTATTTAGTGCACAATAATTTTCCATCGTCTGATGTGCCAGAGTCTACCCATTCACCTATTGAAGGACGTCCTAATTGCCTAAGTTTTGGCAATTGTGAATAAAGCTGCTATAAACATCCATGTGTAGGGTGTTGTGTGTACACAGGTTTTCAGTGCCTTTAGGTAAATACCAAGGAACATTATTGCAGATAATATATATAGTAAGAGTATATTTAGTTTTGTTAGAAACTGCCAAACTGTCTTCCAAAGTGGCTGTATCATTCTGCATTCCCACCAGCAATGAGTGAGAGTTCCTGTTGCTCCACATCCTTGGCAGCATTTGGTGTGTCAGTTTCCAGATTTATCTATTCTAAGGTGTGTGTTACGTTTTTTGAATGTTTGGATCTTTATTCACAAGGAACTCACCTTCTGAATTGGCCCCATGGGTGAGCCCTCTTTACTTTTTCCAACACCCAGCTATTCCCCTCCCCGTTACAGTTCTTGCTTAAGGGGTAGGTGCCCCTGCACCAAAAGGCTCCATCCATATAGGGGGACAACTCAGCTGGGTGGGCCCTGAGATCCAGGTCGGGGTAGGGAGGTCCATGGGACCCTCTGCAAACCAGGGATGTTGCCCTGTTTTGTGGCAGCCAGCACCCACCTTCCTATCTGCCCCATCCTCACCCCATTGAGGATCATAGCATGCACTTGAGAGGGCACCATAGAACCTCCCCTGCAGGACCTAACCCTAACCCTCCAAGGTGACCTCAATCCCTGAAGTTAGAGCCTTCTTCTCGGGAGGGAGCAGAGCTTGGCTGCAGGTGGGCTCGCTCTGGTCCTTATCTTCAGGACTGACCTGGAAGGTCTTCAAGGTCTCCGGAAGAAGCACTAGGAAAGCTTCGTGGTTCCAGTATGAGGGATGGTGACTTGGGGCATGAGCCACCGGGAAGTGGGCGGTACTGAAGGTACTAAGGGCACCCACTCGGGTGCCACCCCACAGGAGCTCAGAGCCCCAGGCACAGTGAAGACCAGCATGAGTGGCTTGTTCACAGGTAGAAGCCTAGAAGCTGGGCAAGAAACAGGAGACTACCAGAACTAACCCGCTGGGCCCCAACTGCCTCAACTCACCCTTGGTCTGGGATCCAGACACTGCCAGTTGGAATTGGCGCCACCTTGACTGGAAGTATCCTTAGCCCCTCCCAGATACAGCAGTCGAAAAATTCAAACTTCCTTTAGGGGCATTTAATAACTGGCATGTAGACATTGAGACATGACAACTAAATGCAGTATGTGACCCTAAGGAGAGGGAGATATTTACAAAGGACACTGTCGGGACAAGTGACACAGTTTTAATGTGAGGTATGAGTTAGATGATATTTTATCCATGGTAAATTTCCTGATTTTGTACTGCAGTAGCATAGGAGAATATCCTTCTGTTCAAGAAATACACACTAAAGTAATAGGGGTTGGCCGGGTGCAGTGGCTCATGCCTATAATCCCAACACTTTGGCAGGCTGGTCCCTGAAGGCAACACATACCATGATACCATTTTTATAAAGTTCAAAACAAGAAGATCTGAAGACTGTATTATTTATGAATAGATATGTGATTTTTTAAAAATCATATTTTAAAAGTAAGGAAAAGCTGGGCCCAGTGGCTCACACCTGTAATCCCAACACTTTGAAAAGCTGAGGTGGGAGATTGCTTGAGCCCAGGAGTTGAGCCTGGGCAACATAGAGAGACTTCAACTCTACAGAAAATACAAAAATTAGCCAGGTGTGGTGGTACATGCCTGTAGTCCCAGCTACTCGGGAGGCTGAGGTAGACTGCTTGAGCCCAGGAGGTCAAGGCTGCAGTGAGCTGAGATCATGCCACTGTACTCCAGTATGGGCCATAGACTGAGATCCTGTCTCAAAAAAAAAAGGGGGGGAGGTTTAAGGAGCCACGATACCACCAACCCAATTTCAAATGGCTTAGAAAAAAATGCTTGCATACACAGATACACACAAAACACATGGAGCAAACACGTAACCTGTGGGTGTATCTGGATAAATGGTACTTGGAAGTCCTCTGTACTATTCTTGCAATGTTCTCCAAAGTTTTACCAAAAAACTTCCAAAAGGTTAAACATAAAACCTCCTCAAGTGGCTGAGAACAAAGCCCACGCTCCTCTCCAGAACCTCCTGACTTGCACCCTGGCCTCTCTGCCACAGCGTGGGTGTCCCCCTCCTCTTTCACCATCTGTCCTTGCCTACAACACCGTCGTGGGCAGGCCGCTGGTGTCCTGGCTTCCTCTGCTTCTGCCGGCTCACTGGAGCTTCTCTAGGCGTGGAGGTGGAGGCTCGCTGTTGGTGGAGAGTCGTTGAATCCTAGGGGACACACAGGGGAAAGAGGCATCAAGCTTCCTTGCAGCTTGGTAACTGGAATCACCCGCGAGCAGTCCCACGCTGGTCGGTAAAGCCGAGCAGTGAACCAGGCAGATGTCAGAGCGGCCTAGGGTACACAACTTTATTAACCATTGCATTCACCAAATAAGCGTCCTGCGCATCCGTCTCACCCACCCCAGGGCCTCCTTGGCCTTCTTCCCTGTGGGTTCAGGCTCTCTCCGAGGCAGCTTCCGTTGTAGCATCAGTGTTCATGATCTCCTCCGACTGAGGCGGGAGAAGAGCCCTATCCTGATCCTGGGACAGACCCAAGGGATGCTCGGGGCCAGACTTCGCATAAGGGAGAGTCTCCTGCGAGGCCGCATGCAAAGAGGACGAAGAGATCCGGGAGCCCTCGCGGATCCGCGCCAGCAACAGGATCTGAGAGTTTGCCTGTGATGGGACCCGGGAGCATGAGTGCGACGGCGTTAGGGATGGAATCCGGGAGCCCGCCTTTGAGGTGACCAGTGATGGTACCCTAGTGTCCACGCTCGATGGCACCAATGAAGGGAGCTGGGAGACCGTGCGCGACGAAACCACAGATGGGGCCCGGGAGGCCGTGCGTGAAGCGCCTACAGGGGAGGTTAAAGAGCCGGGGCGTGAGATGGCCTGGGAGGAGACAGGTGGCTGCCAAAGTGGCGGGCCCTCGGGGCCCCTGCGCAGCCAGCGGTGGACACGCGCCAGGTCCCGCATGTCCTCGTGCTCGCGCCGCAGCTGCTCGCGCTGTTCCAGCAACTGGTACCGGGTGTCGTACAGCAGTTGGGCCCGGCGGAGAAGACGCAACAACTCTTGCCGCAGGCGCCAGTTGTCGGCTTTGATGGCTTGAGTGTGCGCGACGAGCGCGCGTGCCGCCTCCTGCTCCGCACGCCGCGTCAAGGACTGCACATGCTGGCGCGCCTCGCGCTCAAAAGCCGCCTTGTCCTCCAAGAAGCGCCCCTTCACACGGTGAAGTAGTTGCGTGTGCTCCACGCGTACGTGCAGCAGCTCGCGCTCCAGCGCACGGATCCGGGCCAGCTGCTCCAGCTGCAGATCCTAAGATAGGGGCAAGGATCAGCCCACTCAGCCTGGGCTCCGCATCCCTCCCAGTCCTGCATGGTCCGCGGGGGACTGCACTGGCCTTGTACGGCTGCAGCTCCTGCACCTGCCGCGTCATCTGTGTGGCTCGAGCCTCCATCTCCAGCAGTTGTGCGCGCACCCCATCCTCGCGCCCGTGGTAGAGTGAGGCCAGCTCTGCCCGCTGCCACCGGATCTGCGCTAGGTCCACGCGGTTCTGCTCGTCCAGCCGCACGATGGAGTTGGCGCAGCGCTGGGCGCGCGCGCTCACGTAACTAGCATAGAGCCGGTTCTCTTCGCGCAGGCGCAGCGCCTCTCTGTCCAGGAAGGAGTTCTCCTGTAGCACGCGGTCCACGCGCTCCTCGCAGGCTTCCAGCTCCTGCGACAGCAGCGCGTATTCGCGCTGTAGGTACTGAGCGCGCTCCGACAGTGACGGCTCGGCCCGCCGGCCGGCTGCGCCTGGCTGGCGCCCCACAACTGGCCCGCGCTTCTTCTTGGGCGCCATAGGTTAGAACCTGGGGCACCGAGACTGGTGAGGACACCGCTCCCGCCCGCTCCCTCTGCTCAACTCCTTTGGGAAGACCCCAATCCAAATATTCTAGGCCCAAGGAATAGGGGTGGGATGCATCTCAGGGTTTCGAGGTTTGAGGGAGGTAGAATCAGGGCTGCAGGGTCTTGGGCATCAGGGCAGTATCGCCAACCTTTATCCGTGTGCTCCCTCTGGACAGTAGTAATGTTGGAGCTCAGCGGGTATAGTCTCTATGGAGACAGAATCTAGTCGCCCTCCCCCTCCTTCACCCGGTTGCTTGGGCAACAGCCCAACTCCATTCCGTGCAACTCCCTCCCCCTAAAGCTGCGCGTCACTGCCCGATAATGCGACAAAAGTGATAGCAGCCAGGGCCAGTTCCCTTCTGCCTGCGCACAGTAAATCAATCATTATGATACAGGTTTTGCAAAAGAAAAAAGATTTGCAAGGCTGCTGGGCGAGGAGGCAGGAGAACAGCTCTCAAATCCGTGGTCCTGAAGATAAGCCTTCGGGATATTTATGGGTTAGAGAAGTGGGGTGGAACATTTGGCAATGGGGAAAATGAAGTAACAGGTTCATTTTGCCCAAGCTTAATCAGGGTTCATCGCACCTCATGGGACATATGTACGGAAAGTGACGCATTAGCATGATCTGAGGATGGGGCTTTTGGCCCTCTGACGTCGAAAGGCCACCTCTTGGGCACTTGCACAGGCCCAGTTGAAGGGTTGATGGTCTCAACAGGCTTAAACTGAACAGGAGTTTTAAGTTCCTGAAAAACAACTGAAGTGATCATTACCATGATGAACTATGAACGTTATCTATAAATTAGCCAGCGAAGGTTAAGTTTCAGCATTTGGGGCAAGGCCTTCAGCTATCTCAGCTTTCAGCTTTGTGGAAAAAAGGGGGCGGGGGTATGACAAAAAGCAAGCTACCAAAAGAGAGCAGGGCAGAAAGACCTGATCAAATTAACCCCTCGGTTTTACCAGAGGTAGAGCCCGAGACAGGAGAACTTTGGCTTCAGGAGAACTCTGAACTTGCTTCTGAATCTAACAGCCCACACTCTCCCAACCCCCAGCCCGGAGCAAGCTCTTCCCCATCCAACGTGTAACATTTCTTTTTTTTTTTTTGAGTTGGAGTCTCACTCTGTCACCCATAGACTGGAGTGCAGTGGCTGCTCCCGGCCACTGCAGCCTCGACCTGCTGGGCTCCAGCGATGCTTCCACCTCAGCCTTCCAAGTAGCTGGAACCACAGGCGCACGCTACCATGCCCGGCTAATTTTTTTTGATTTATTGTAGAGATGAAGTCTCACCAAGTTGCCCAGGCGGGTCTCGAACCCGTGGGCTCAGGCAATCCACTCACCTCAGCCTCTCAAAGCGGGGGATTATAGGCTGAGCCACTGAGCCCAGCCACGGAGTGACATTTCTAATATCAGGGCAGAGCAATTCCCTAGAGAGTACTTCCCTAGGGAGTTTCCTTTCATCAGGGACTCTTGTTTTCCTTGAATCATTTTGTGATTCCTTCAGCCCCTTCGGAGGCCTCTGTAGGAATTAGAGTTACTGGGAAGTATTGAGCCATTTGAATGCCATATGATTAGCCCATGTGCAGATCATTTCTGTCTGTGGTCCCTAAGCCCACACCTGCTCAGTTCATCCCATGGATCTGCACCTGGTTGGCTTCCCTTCCCAGCTTGCCTGGTGGCTGGAAGGGATGAGGGATCCATCAGGAATTTGGCTGTTTCTCTTTTTGCTGTTGACTTTTAAAAACAACATCATTATTTGCCTCAGTTTTGACCAGCAGTCCCCTGCTCCCCATCCTGTTAAATGCCTCAGGAACAGGTGCATGTGGACAACCTTTGACACACAACTTAAGTCTGTCCCTGTTTTGTGTACTATCATTTTATAGGCTAGTTTCTACCTATGTTTGTCCACATTTACTGAGATATGGGCAGATGTGAGGATCCTCAACCTATAACTCTATGTGGGACATAGTTTAGGAAACCACATTGGTACAAAGGTTTGTGTGGAAACTGTCTTAGGAGGTTGATTTTAGAGCCCTGCTGACATGTGGACATTGCTGGACTTGCTTTGATTAACCTGCCTGAAAGCCGTGGGTGGGCCTCTTAAAATTAAAAACAAAATTGCTTAATTTTCCTCCTTATAAAAAACATATTTTATAAGTAAAATTAAAATAACACAAACTGAAAAACAATGCAGAATCTGTTTTAGCATTAGAATTTTAAGGAAACATTGACTAAAACAGCATCTGTATGTTGGCCTTAAAATATAGCTTTTTCTTTTCTTTTCTTTTCTTTTTTTTTTTAAGAGATGAGGTCTCATTTTGTTGCCCAGACTGGTCTTGAACTCCTGGACTCAAGCAGTCTTCCTGCCTCAGCTTCCCAAAGTGCTGGGATTAAAGGCATGAGCTGCTGCACCTGCCCAAAATATAGCTTTTAAAATGGAAGTGCTTAACTTCTTACAGAAAATTGGGAAAACACCAAGTAGAATCACAGGAAAAAAATCACCCTGTGTGCCTGCAGTGGGGGCTCATTTGCAGTGGAAACTCTTCCAGGTCCTCTCCAGGGCCTCATGATGGCATGTGCATAACCACAGTCCCTCCCCAGCACTCTCCACCTTACCACTCCCAGGGCTTTCATGGAATCACTGTCTCCATTTGACAGATTAGAAAACTGGCAGTAAGAGGTGGAGGCCTTCTCACATGGGTCAGTCTGGTCTCCCACAGTCTTAGACCCTGTGCCATCCCAGGACATTCACATCTCAGCTCCTGGCAGCCCCTTCCCTCCCCTCTCCCATCTGCACCTCACACATCTGCCTAGGGGTGTTGCTGTCAATTCTGGCCTTTTAATTACTGTTGCGAGGTGAGGGACTCAGATAGGCAGAGGTTTTGTTTTAAGTCATCCCAGCCTCCTGGGTTTCTCATGGTTTGTCCTTGCTTTAAAGCTTTTTTATTTTTTTTTAAGTAGGATTTATTGAGAAGACAGGAAAGCTCCCACAGTGGCAGGGGACTCGAGGGGTTACCCGCTTTAAAACTTTAAATGTCTCCTCCCAGGAGAGGTCTGTAGAGCATTTTGTTCTCTGTCTCTGGCATCCTGGAGGTTTTCTTCTTCCCAATTCTGCAATTTCCAATGGAATCATTCTGGGAGCGCCCCGCCTCCACCCATCTCCTGCTCAGATCACCCTCATCCACGCCCTCTCTCAGCCTTGCCCCTGAAACAGCCTCAGCCCGCCCATCCACTCACTGCCCCAGGCCTCTGCCCAGTGCAGCTACAACCTCTGCCCCCAACCTGAGTCCCTGCCGCCAGCTGTCAGGCTTCGCTTCTGATCCTTGGGAATTAGGGCAGGAGAGGACCTTGCTTCCTTTTCCAGGGCTATGGGGCATAGGGGCGATTCCTCCGCGGGAAGGGGAGGGTGCCTGGCCTGGAAGCAGACTGAAATGCCTCCCCAGGACCCTTGAGGTTTTTCTCTCATTGTGTTAGGATTGGTGTCTCTGGTGTCCACCATGTCCCTCTACTGCCCATTGGAGAGAGAATTCACCTCCTATGTCATGTCTCCCACCTTTGAGGGCCTCCCCTATTCCTCTGTGAATGGGATGGTGGTCATTGTTCCCCCAGGACCCACAAACAGGCCTCCTTCAGACTCAGGCTAGGCAGGATCTGGGGGACACTCACCTCCTGAACCTGACACCAAGCTGGAAAGGCACTGGGAGGAGGCGTGAGTGATTCTTGCCTGACTGCTGCCAAGACCCCTCTCTGCTCTGTAGCTTGGCCAGCCTTCCTCTTTCCCCATTTCCTCCTAGTCTGCTATGTTGGGCTCTGCCAGGGACCCTGAAAGCTGTAGCACACTTTGGGCTTGTTTCTGAAATGCCACTCACTGGGTCCCCAGACTGGCTCTGTAATCTCCCCTGGGCCTGCCTTCTGCACTCCGGTCTTGCTGTTACTTTTGCCTATTCATCTCCTAAGACTTGGGATAAGCTCTTCTCCTTTAAGAGTAGACAGTGGGGTTGGGCTGTGTGCCCAACCCTTGGCTGACCTCTCCCAGCAGTCTCTGCTCCCATTTCACAGTTAGAGACACTGAGGCAGAGTGACCTCTCCAAAGCCCCCCGGAAGCACTGGGGCTGTGACTTGGACACACTTCTCCCCACTGCCCCTTGCAGAGTCCTTGCCTCTAGGCCTGCCTTGGGCTCTGGAGTAAGGGGCAAAAGCAGCCTGGGGCCAGAACATGGCTGGTGTCTGTAACCCATCCGCCTCTCAAGCCAGATCCACCTGTGATGCCAGAGGCTCTGTTCTGGAGCCCAGTCCTGGGCAGGAGCCTGAAACCCAAAGGGGCAGCCAGATGCTGACCAGAAATCAGATGAAAGGCCCCCGGGAGGCCTGGTGGTAAGAAATGCCCCATCTCTACCCTGTGTACCTTGTGCCTTGATCAGCAGCACAGAGCTGATGGCAATACCACAGCAAAGGGGTCAATGAGCAGGAATGTGAAGTCCAACAGAGCTGCTCTATCCAGTCCTAGTTGTTCTCTGTTTCCTGGGCTCAACCTGAGCCTGTCCCCTTCCCCATATCTCTGTAGGCTGGCCTCACCCACCCCCACCTGGGCTGGCTGAGGGAGGAGGTTGAGGCAAGGACCCTCCCTTCCATGGCAGGTGCCTCAGAACTGATGCCAGATCCACACAGGGTTCGCAGTCAGCCCCAGGCCATGGCATGCATCAGCTCCCACAGCCACGGATGCCCCTGGAGAAAGCGCTCTGCCCTTGCCTAGCACATGGCATATGAGGGCCATGGCTGCATTGCCACCCACACCCCAGGTGTGAGGAGGAAGCCTGAGCCAGCAGGAGGCCTGATAGGGTTATTCCTGGTCATCTCTGACCAGGGCAGTGGGGGCTTGGGGTGTGGCCCAGGTGAACCTGCATGGGACCCCAGGAGGAAGAGGATAGCCAACAGGATGCCTAGGGTCCAGAGCCCAACATAGGCTGCAATGACAATGCCCACACCCAGCTCCACAAACACCCCTGAAAGGCAGACAGGAGGGGGTGTCTAGCTGGGGACAGGCCTCCTTAGGGACCCTCATTTCTGAGTCCACACCTCCAGATGCACAGAACTGATGACAGTCACCATGGCAAGGGGACAATGGGCAGAACCCACATGTGACCCTCTGGGAGGGGCCCAAGTGACTGGAGTGACCAGGGTGACTGGAACCTGGGGTACCTGAGTCCACAGCCCATGCCAGGAGCAGGAGAGAGAAGAGAACAACTTTGGAACCCAGTGCTGGTGGAGCCCACCAGTGCCCCCACCCCCAACTAGGGCAGAGGGAAGCTGTGCATGAGATGGGATGGGTGATGGGATACAGCTGTGACACAGGAGAGGACAAGGCTGGGCCACCTCAGACCACAACACTGAAAGGCAAGGTGGGGGCATGACCAACATAATGGCACATGGACAGTGGCACCCATGGAAGAGGACAGGGCCCATATAGGGAAACTGTGACAGCCCAGGAGGTGGGGACCATGGGAATTTGATCTCCTGGGCTATAGGGAGACTGGCAACGGATGAAGCAGGAGCTTCCAGCCACACTGTTTCAGCTAGAATGTGACCTGCCACAGGTCCACTACCCCCTGACTCTGGGTCTCCTGGTTGACACCTTCCAAAATCACCTAGGATTTCCCCATGGGTTGGCTAACAATTTAATACAAGATCCAGGTTAATAATGCACCAAAGCTGAAGGTTACAACTGCACGCAACAGAATTTATTATTGACTAACAACTGATGGGAAAATGCAATCATCTTGACAAAATCTGTATCTGCAAGAATATTTGGACATGGGAAAGCTGGACTTGCTAGAAATAGTGGCCCTGAGAGAAAGTGCATAATAGCAGATTTTTTAAAAAATAGCTAATGGACTAATCAAATATCCACTGAAAAATATATATGGGAAAGAACAAATTTGAGTGAAAATAACTGCAGTACAATGAAAAAGGGGAACAGAAAAAGTTGAAAATGGTTTAATTTTGCCTTGCAGAAAATTGACTTAATTAAGCATAGTAAAGTTCACTCTGAAGAATTCTTTTTTGCTAAGAATTCACTGATGTTGGTGTCATTCTGCTTATCAGCCACATTCTCAAGCATAGAATAGTAGGGTCAATCAAGACTTCCTCTCCTTGAGGTTCCCAAAGGAAGACGAAGATGGAGGGACTGGCATGTCAGTACTCACTCAACTTGGTGCTCTGGGGGCAGTTGGGCTTCCTCGCGACCCTCAGCAGCTGCATCCAGCCAACCTGAGCTGCTCTCTGGTCTCCTAGGAACCGGCTCTTTTTTTTTTTTTTTCCTTTCTTTTTTTTTGGAGTTGTCACCGAGGCTATCACCCAGGCTGGAGTGCAGTGGCATGATCACAGGTCATCACCACAGCTTCAACCTTCTGGGCTTGGGTGGTCCTTCTGCCTCAGTGTCCTGAGTAGGTGAGACTACAGGCATGTGCCACCATGCCCAGCTACTTTTTTGATATTTTGCAGAGACAAGGTCTCACTGTGTTGCCCAGGCTCGTCTCGAACTCCTGAGCTCAAGCAGTCCTCCCACTTCAGTCTCCCACAGTCAGGGATTACAGGCATGAGCCACTGCGCCCAGCCTGAACCAGCTCTTCTTGATCAAGTTCACTAAGGCTCCTGCTGTCCACTGGCAGTTCCTGCTCCCCAAGGTGGTGGGGCCTGGGGGTACATGTGACCAAGAATACGAATGTTCCTGGTCTCCCAGGTTCCACTCGCAGCCCTGCTCCTGGCCTCAGACCCCCATCACCATTTCCAGCTCTGATTTCCTTCAGCCTGCTCAGTCCTCCCTTCATTTTCATCTATGTGGCCTCTCCTCTTTGTCCTTGTAGGCATATAGCTTTTCAATTCATTTTTCTATTGATTATTGATTATATTTGGGGAATACTCTCATGTGTCCAGTGAGTTTGCCATTTCATCTAAATTATCAAATGTATTGGTGCAAAGTTGTTCAGAATAATCTCTTATTATATTTTAATGTTTGAAGGATTTGGTAAGGAGGTTTTATCTTTCATTCCTGACACTGGTAATTTCCCTCCTTTAGTTCTAACCAGCCTAGCTAAATTTTATTCCATTTATCCAAAGAACCAGCTTTTAGATGTGTTGGTTTTTTTCTTTGCTTGTCTGTTTTCCATTTCAATGATGTATGCTCTTATCTTTATTATTTCCTTCTTTCTACCTACTTTGGGTTTAATTTTCTCTTCTTTTTCTAGCGTCCTAAGGCAGAGACTTAAAACTTTCCATCTGTTCTAATATAAGCATTTAGAATTATAAATTTCCTTCTAAGCATTGCTTTAGCATTCCCCAGATTTTCATATTTTATATTCTCATGATCTTCTAGTATAATACAAAATAACTTCTAAGCTACTTTGTGATTTTTTTGACCCATTCTTTATTTAGAGTGTGTTGTTTAAACTTGAAACCTTTGGGGATTTTCTAAATGTCTGTTACTTCTTTCTTTTTTGAGAAAGCAGGATTTATTGAGAGGACAGAAAATCTCCCACAGTGGGAGAGGCCCTGAAGGGGTTGCCCTGTTACTTATTTCTAATCCAATCCTGGGATCAGAGAACACAATTTGTATAATTTCAATTCTTTTAAATGTGTTAAGCTTTGTTCTATGGTACTTAGAATATGGCTTATCTTGGTGAATGTTTCACACACACTTGAAAATAATGTGTATTTTGCTGTTGGTGGGTGCCTTGTCCTCTAAATGTCAATTAGGTGACGTTGGATGATAATGCTGTTTAGGTCTATTACATCTTTGTTTTCTGCTTATTCTAACAATTATTGAGAGAAGAGTTTTTAAAATCTCACTTGTAATTGTGGGTTTGAGTATTTCTCCTTTCAGTTATGTCAGCTTTTGCTTTATCCCATGCCCTGAAGTCTACTTAGTCTGATGCTAATATAATTACTAAAGCTTTCTTTTTAAAGTTTGCATGGTATATCTCTTTCCATTCTTTTATCTTTAACTATGTCTTTATAATTAAAGTGCATTTCTTGTATAATTGAATATGTATAACATGTAATTAACATACATATTGTTTATAACTTCTATAATTAAAGAATATTCTTTGATTTTAATATTTAAAAAATAAAGTCATACAATATATGCAGGCCATTTATGTATATTGTAATAATAGATATATGGTTAGGTTTAAGTCTACCATCTTGCTATTTGTTTTCCATTAGTCTTTTCTGTTCTTTGCTCCTTTTTCTTCTTTTTCTGCCTTCTTTTTGATTAAGTGGTAATTTTATTAACTGTATATATGTTTACTTTTATTATGTATGTTTACTTTTACTTGTTTTATTTAACAAAGAAGTTTTATCTTTAGCTTATCATAGTTTATCTTCAAATATTATAATATTTCACATATAATTTAAGAGCCTTACAATATACATAATTGCATATTATTTTGTAATTATATATATGTATAGTCCCATTTTCCCTCTTCACTGTATGCTATTGGTGTCATAATTTTACTTCTATAAGTTACAAACCCTACAATATATTATTTCTATAATAATACTATTTCTACTTTAAGTACTCAAGTATCTTTTAACAAAATTTAATAAATATATATTTCTATTCAAAAACATATACTGTTTTATATTTACCTAAAGTGTATACAATACTTTATATTTGCCTATTTATCACTTCCAAGAGTGTTTCTTTAATGTCAATCCAAATTTCACCCAGAGTCACTTTTCTTCATTCTGAAAAAGTTTTTTTTGCATTATAAAATGCTAATGTTTATTAGGTCAACAGCTAACGATAGCAATCTTCTAATTTAACAAAGATGCATCTTCTCTTAAACTCATCCTTAACTCCCCCACCATAACTGACTTCATAATGTTGTCATAAGCCCACCGAGACTCTTTTTGTTTACACACATAACTGTGTGAATGGACACACTCAGTACATAAAAACAAGCCAAGCTCCAGGCCGGCGTTTCCAAGGGCCTGAAAAATGTTAATGAATATTTTTTGTAGGGTAGGTCTGCTGGTGATAGATACTCTCTGCTTTTGTCTGAAAAAAATCTTTATTTTCCTTCATTTTTGAAGGCTCTTTTCTCCAAGTAAATAATTCTATATTGGCAGAGATTTTTTGCTTTTTGTACATTAATGATGTCATCACTTTGTCTTCTGGCTTGAAAGTTTGTTCTGACAAAAACTCTGAAATCATATGCTTATTTTTGTTCCTCGTATGTAAATTCCACTGGTTGCTTTTAATATTTTTTATCTATCACTGTTTTCCAGCAATTTAGTTATTATACTTGTTATGACTTATTTTGTGTTTATCCTGTCTAGTCTTCATTTAAATTCCTGGATCTATTAATGCATTTTTCTTCAAATATGAAAAAAATTCAGTATTACTTTCGCAAATATACTTTATCACCATTCTCCTTCGGTTGATACTATCCCACAGATTGTTGAGATTTTTTTTTTCTATGTGTTACAATTCGGATAGTTTCTCTTCTGCTGTTAAGTCCATTCAGTGAGTTTCAGATATTTTATTTTGTTTTTTTGAGTCAGGGTCTAACTCTGCCATCCATGCAGGAGTACAATGGCACAGTCATGGCTCACCACAACCTCAAACTCCTGAGCTCAAATGATCCTCCCTCCTCAGCCTCCTGAGTTGCTGGGACTATAGGCACATAACACATGCCCAGCTAATTTTTAAATGTTTTATAGAGATGAGGTCTGGCTATCTTGTTCAAACTTGTCTTGAACTACTGGGCTTAAGCAATCCTCCTGCCACAGTGTCCTGGGATTTTAGGCATGAGCCACCATACCTGGCCCAGATTTTTTTTTAAGCTCTCAATTTTCTTTTGGTTCTTTTTAATAAATTATGTTTCTCATCTCATTATATTCATGCATTTCTTTAAAGTCATGAGCATAATAGCTGTTTTAAAAAATCATTGCTAATCCCATCATCTTTCCTATATATAGGTCTGTTTCTCTCTATGGAATTTGCTGTTGGTTATATGTCATACTTTCCTGCTTCTTTGAAAGCCTGATAAGTTGGTTTTTTGGGGTTTTGTAGCAAAATTCACATAACATAAAATTAACAATTCATTTGGGTTGGTTCTACCTTTTAGCCTTTGTGAGAAGTGCTGCTATGAATACTTATATAACAGATTTGTTTGAATACCTGTTTTCAATTCTCTTGTAAATAAACCTAGGAGTAGGAATGGTAGAGTATATGGTAATTCTATATTTAACTTTTAAAGGAAATATTAAACTTTTTTCCATAATGGCTGCACCATTTCACTTTCCTATCAGCAATGTGCAATGTATAAAGGTTCCAATTTTTCCAAATCCTTGCCATGATTTTTAAAAATTATAACCATTCTGGCTGGGTGCAGAGAATTGCCTGACACCAGGAATTCAAGACTAGCCTGAGCAATATAGCAATAACCTCGTCTCTACAAAACAATCAAAAAATTAGCTGGGTGTGGTAGCATGTGCCTGTAGCCTTAGCTGCTCAGGAGGATGAGGAGGGAGGACCATTTGAGCGCAGGAGTTTGAGGCTGCAGTATTCTGTTGAATACCAGAATATTCAGTAGAGACCCTGACAGGTCACACCTTAATGACATGGTTAAATTCACTCTAGAGTAAAGCCTACTCTGCATCCATCTACATCTATCAGTGGTGTTGAAAACAAACTTGAAAAGAATAAGATGATACAAAAATAGCTTAACTGCCTACCAAGACAAACGTCCACACTCTTTAAAGGGAAATAACAACAAAACAACACTTAACATAAAATCTACAATATCCAGCCATCAAAAATATGGGCCAAGGGATCTGAATAGACATTTATCCAAAGAAGACTACAAATAGGCAACAGCACAGGAAAAGATGGGCAACATCATTAGTCATGAAGGAAATGCAAATCAAAGACATATGAGCTGAGGCAGAAGGATTGCTTGAACCCAAGAGCTTGAGACCAGCCTGAGCAACATAGCAAGACCTCATTTCTGCAAAAATTTTAAAAAGTAGCTGGGCATGGTGACACACACTCATAGTCCCAGCTACTCAGGAGGCTGAGGAGGAAGGATCGCTGGAGCGATTCCCCGAGGGTCTCACCACCCTGGCTGCTTGCAGCACTTGAAAATCTCCCCTCCCTGTGTGATCTCTAGGAACTGTCCAGGCTATAGCACCTCCACACCACACCCCTGGTTGTTCTTTGCCTAGCCTCTGGAAATTTCTCCTAGTCGTCCCTGACCTAGTGCTTTGCAACAGAATCAAGAGGACTGTCACGGTTGAGTATAGTGGGCTCATACTTGTAATCCCAGCACTTTGAAAGGTCGAGACAGGAGGATTGCTTGAAGCCAGGAGTTCAAGACCGGCTTGGGCATCATTGTGAGATCTTGTCTCTACAAGAAAAAAATAAAAGACAACAGATTTTTTTTGGTTTGCTTTCTGAAATTGCAGTCCTGTGCTGCTTTATGTCCAGTTTATAGACAGCTGCTTCACATATTTCATCCAGTTTTCTAGCTGCTTTTTGAAGAAGGGCGTATCCAGCACTAGTCACTCTGTCATGACCAAAAATCTATCAGTCCTTCTTTTTCTTTTCTCTCATTTATGCCACCCCTCCAACTTTAATATTGAGGAATAACTGGAGTACCATGAACTTCACATATTTAAAGTACATGATTTGATCAGTTTTGACATAGGTGTGTACTGCAATTATGCATTTCCATCACTGCAATTATGTGTTTCCATCACCTCCAACAGTTTCTCCTGCCACTTATGATCCATACCTCCCTCCAACCCATCCTCAGGCCACCACTGATCTGTAGTTGGCATTTTCTAGAATTTGGTATAAATGAACTCCACAGGGTAGTCTACTGCTGAGTAGTCATCCATTGTATGGATGCAGCACAATTTGTTCACACACTTGCATGTTTCAACTGTTGGAAGTAACATTTGTGTTGTTTCCAGTTTGGGGCTATTACAAATAAAGCTGCTGTGAACATGTATTGCACTTCTCTGGGGGGATGTATGTTTTCATTTCCCTTAGATAAGTAGCTCGGAGTAGACTGGCTGGGTGATAAGCTAGGCATGCTCAATTTTATGTTCAATATCTTAAGAAACTGCCAATTGTTTTTCAGTGTGGAGGTAGCATTATATATACCCCATCAACAGCGTAGGGGCATCCTGGTCACTCCACACTTCACCAACACTTGGTGTGATCAGACTTCTCAAGGTTGACCATTCTGGCAGGCACTTAGTCGAATCTCACAGTTCTAATGTGCATCCTCATTCCTTTCAGGCCTGTGCTCCACTTAGCCACCAGCACTATAGGCTGCCCTGGCTTGCATCCTACCGCCCACCCAGATCTCCCTGTCATAGTCCCCAACACTGTCCCACAACTGTTTGTTACAGGTCTACAATGAAGAAAATCCAGAAATAGGAACAGTTGGAATGCCCCTCCCCCACCCCTTTTTTTGAGTTGAGGTCTTCCTCTGTCACCCAGGCTGGAGTACAGTGGCATGGTCACGGCTCATCACAGTCTCAAACTCTTGGGCTCAGGTGATTCCCCCCTCTTCAGCCTCTTGAGTAGCTGGGACTACAGGGCACACACCACCATGCTTGGTTTATTCTTAAAAATTTTGTGTAAGCCGGGCTCGGTGGCTCAGCCTGTAATCCCGCGCCTTTGGGAGGCTGAGGTGAGTGGATTGCGTGAGCCCGCGGGTTTGAGACCCGCCTGGGCAACTTGGCGAGACCTCATCTCTACAATAAATCAAAAAATGAGCCGGGCATGGTAGCACATGCCTGTAATTCTGGCTACTTGGAAGGCTGAGGCGGAAGGATCGCTGGAGCCCAGCAGGTCGAGGCTGCGGTGGCCGGGAGCGGCCACTGCACTCCAGTCTGGGCGACAGAGTGAGACTCCAACTCAAAAAAACAAAAAATTTTTTTTGTAGAGACAACAACTATGTTGCCCAGGCTGGTCTTGAATTCCTGGCCTCAAGTAATCCTCTTGCCTCGGCTTCCTAAAGTGCTGAGATTACAGGCTTGAGCCACCACATTAGGCCAGGAAACTCTTATAGCTGCAGCACAAGGTAATTTTATGATTGTTGAATCTAATTTTTAAACTGTGGGCTTTATTTTGCATGCTTGTGGCTTTTAATACTTTTCCTAGTAATTCATTTTGACTGTATTTTACAAAATTTACGATTTGCAACAGACTAGAAATTTTTTTTTAAACGCTAGGCAGTTTGGGACGCTCACTGTGAATACCGAGGCTGCTCCGGCTTTGCCTGGCCCTCCTCTGTGTCCACTCCCTAATGATCTTGCCTGACTGATGTTTTAAATGAAGACTAACATATCTTTCTAAGATTTCACTTGGATATCTAATCAGCAACTTAAAATGCCCCAATTCTTGAGTGTGTCTACTAAACCTGCTCAATCCACCGCCTTCCTTATCTCAGCCCTGTACTTCCGGAACCCTACCACGAACCTGGGAACACCTGAGAGTCTGCTTTCTCACACACCTGCAGCTCATCCCACAATAAATTTAGGGCTCTACTGCAGCCAGACCCACCCCATCAGACCTCCACCATTTCTTCCCTTCTCCTGCCACTCTTACCCCTTCGGTGTGTAGTCCACCCTGCTCCATTCACAGGAACAGCCCTCCGAGCTTTGCCCCCTCCTCGTGTGCTGATGCCCTTGGTAGGGTCCTAGCGCTCCGGTCCCGCGGGCCTTCCGGGATTCTGACAGGCCAGGCACTCTGCCATCTCGGGGCCTTTGCCCCGCCGCTGGCTCTCTCAGGTCTTCCTTCACTGCCCAAAGCGTTGCTTCCTTCCCTAACCACCTTCGCCCCGCAGCCCCCTCACCTCGCTTCACCCGTCGGACGCAAGGCCTCCGGCGAAGCAACGCCTTTCCCTGCCAGTCCAGCCACCGTCACCTCCTCCAGCTTGGCTCCCACAGCCCTCTCTACGTGGAGACCCCGGCCCCGGCTCTCCCGCTCTCAGGCTCCTTACCCGCGCCCCGAGACCTGCACGATCTAGGCACCCGCACGCGCTGGGGGCCCGGCGGCGACCTGGCGCGGCCCCGCCCCCAAACAGCTCCGAGATGGAAGGCGGGTCTGCAAGCGATGCTCCGACGGTCGGGACCACCTCAGTGGAGCTCCCAGAGCCACGTCGGAGGTGGAAGGCGCAGACAGCGGCCTTCTCGGGGAGTCAGGCGCTGGGCCAGCGGGGATCTGGGTCTCGGCGAGTGCCCACCGAGGGGGCGGTGCCGACAGGGCGGGGCGGAGGGGCGGGGCTCCGTGGCGGCCCCGGATTGGGCGGGGCTTGAGCCACAGACTCGGCCCGCCCCGCGCAGGCGCGGCGCCGCGGTCGGTTGCCAAGACGACCGAATTCAACAGTTGCTGTCCTGCAGGTGTTTAGGAGGACCCTGCGAGCCGGCACCCGGCTGCCATGTGCGCCGCCGAGGTGGACTATCACGTCGCCCAGAGATACCTGCTCAGGCGGAGGCTCGGAAAGGGGGTGAGCGCCGGGGAAGCGCCTGGGCTGCAGCTCTACGGGACGAGACCACCTGTGGAGCTTGGGCAGGTCCCCTCAGAGGTCTATTCCCTCCGACACTGGCGTGGTGACAAGGCATCGTTCCCCTCTGTGTCTCAGTTTCCTCATGGGGTACACCCAAGGATCTGGCTCCTGGAGACAGGAGACAGCCAGGGCCCTCAGTGGCATTAGGCAGAGGGATCCTAGCTTCCAACTCCCCACCCGCCCACAGTCCCCTGCTTCCGGGCTGCCTCTCCCTGCGCCCACAGGAAGCTCCGGGAAAGTTGGGCCCACCTGCCTCGGGCACTGAAGGGGAGGGTGGATCCCAGCATCAACCCAGGCCCAGGAATGCATGGGCAAGACCCAAGAAGAGCTTGAGCAGGTATATGGATGGGGTGAGCGTAGAGTGAAGGCCGGAGCCATGTGTGAGCTTGTTTGTATTTGTCAGTGTGAGTGTGTGTGAGCATGTGAGGCTGTGTATGTGATTGTGTGGGTGCGTTCAAGTGGTAATAGGGGACGGGGAGGAAGAGCATTCCAGGCAGTACAAACAGCAAGTGCAAAGGCCCTGAGGCAAGGACCTGCTTGACCTTTGGAGAAACTGCAGAGTTGGATGTAACTGGATAGGAATGAACCAGAGAGAGGGGAGGGGAAGAAATGAGTGATGAGGGGTCCCACTGTGTGAGGGGCTTTGGAGATTTCAAGGACTTTGGCTCTTAAAGTTACTGATACTGGGAGCTGCAGCAGTTGTTGGTACCACTTTATAAGGCTCAGCCTACTCAGAGAACCCTCTGTGGGGGTGAGCTGGAGTGGCAGAGGCAGATTCATTAAGAGGTTAGTGTAGCTACCAAATGGGAGATGCTAGTGGCTTGGACCAGGGTGGGGGCAGCAGAACTAGTAGGAAGAGGTCAATTCTGAATGAATCTGAAGTGTGGCCAACAGAACTGCTGGCAGGCTGGATGGTGTGAGAGAGACATTGAGGATGCCTGGGCAGTTGGAAGGGTGGACGGTCATTCCTGAGAGAGGACAGGCTCTAGTGCTGCCAGAAGTTCCCATATGTGGCCTCATTTCCTCCAGGGGCCTCTCTGGCTCTCACCCCTCACCTTGCTTCCCTTTGCCCTCCTCTGGAAGGTACCAGAGTCCTGGGCAGCAGGCTGGTCTGCCTGCAGTTGCTGGCTCCATGCTCTTATCCCCCTTCTCCCAGGATCCAGCATGGGAAGGAGTAGCCTCGAGTCTGCAGGGGGCAATCTGAATGGGCAAGGGATGGCAGGGCAAGAGGCTGGCCCTGTGGCCAGCAAGTTGATCATACTTCTCCCCAGGCCTATGGCATTGTGTGGAAGGCAGTGGACCAGAGGACTGGTGAGGTTGTGGCCATCAAGAAAATCTTTGATGCCTTTAGGGATAAGACAGATGCACAGGTAAGTGTGAGTGGGGAAGAAGTGTGGGAAAGGACAAGGGCAGGGTTGAATGACTTGTGCCTTGGTCCCTGGAAGCTCAGATGCCAGTTTGAAGCCAATCACAGAGGGTTTCCTGGTATTTCTCAGAACACCACCCCCTCCACAACTCATGCTCGTGTGGGTGTTTGGGTGCTGAATGAGTATTAGCTCCTTTGGGTCTTTTCGGGACATGGGCTTCCTTCTTGCTTCATCTGCCCCCACACCTGCATTTCTGTCTCTTCCAGAGAACGTTCCGGGAAATCATGCTTCTCCAGGTGAGTGGCCCAGGCCCTCCTGCCCATTGATATTCCCCAGGTACAGGTATCTCCAGGAAAGGGGGAAGCAGGCTCCCAGAACACAGCTCCTGGCCTTCCAGCAGCCGACTCTCTCTCTAGGAGTGTGGGGACCATCCCAACATCATCCGCCTCCTTGATGTGATCCGGGCAGAGAATGACAAGGACATTTACCTAGTGTTTGAGTTTATGGGTGAGTGAGTCCTCTGCCAGTTCCCCAGCTCCACCTCTCTCCTGGCTCCCTCTGCATGCTCGGGGCTAGCACCTTCACCTTGTACCCTGTATCCAAAAGCAAAGAGCTGACAAGCGTCAGCCTCCAGAGACTGATGGTGATCCCCTTCATCCCACCTGCATGAGACTCCTCTTTGTCCACAGTTTGCAGCTGCATTTTCCTTTTTCAACTCATTTTATAAAACAAAGCCAACATGAAATAAAATATCGAAACAATTCCACAAACCTTTATTGCTGTGCCAACAAAGTCAGTGAGCATGTCTGAGGCGTGGGTGGGCCAAGGGTAGATTCAAAGTGGAACAAGCCTCCCAAGGTCCCCCGTTGGCCCCTGGGCTGACTTGCATGTCTTTCCCTGGTCCCCACGCCTTCTGACCAGTGTGCACACCCTCTCCCCAGACACTGACCTGAATGCGGTCATCCGGAAGGGTGGGCTGCTGAAGGACGTCCACATGCGCTACATCTTCTACCAGCTCCTGCAGGCCACCAAGTTCATCCACTCAGGGAAAGTCATTCACCGGGATCAGAAGGTGCGGCCCTCAAGCATCCACGTGGCCCTGGCTCCCAGCCCTCATCTGGCCCCATCAGCCCTCAGCCCACCTCCTCTCTCCAGCCATCCAATGTCCTCCTGGATGCCAACTGCTTGGTGAAGCTCTGTGACTTTGGCCTGGCCCGCTCCCTGAGTAGCCTCCCTGAGGGTCCTGAGGGCCAGGCCCTGACAGAATACGTGGCCACACGCTGGTACCGAGCTCCAGAGGTGCTGCTATCCTCACGCTGGTAACAGCAAGATACCCCCAAGCCACCCCTACTTTCTCAGGTCCCCCCAGGGTTGCTCTCCTGCCCAACCAGGGCTCCAAGGCCTTCCTGTACCTTGGGCCTGCCTTGGTCCCATGTGTGCCCTCACCTCACCCTCCCAGAACCTCCACCTCCTGCCCCTGCCCTACCCTCACCTCTGCCTCTAGGTTCGCCTGTGCCTATATCCTTTCCTGTCTCAGGTACACCCCTGGGGTAGACATGTGGAGTCTGGGCTGTATACTGGGGGAGATGCTGCGAGGGAAGCCCTTATTCCCAGGCACATCTACACTCCACCAGCTAGAGCTGATCCTGGAGACCATTCCGCCACCGTCAGAGGAGGGTATGCATGTGTGTGGAGGATCCCACCTCAGCAGCCTGGCCACCAGTCACATGGGATGCTGAGGGTCAGAGAATACAGCTGTGGAGAGACAGTGGTTGACAGGCCAGGACCATACAGGTTCTAGATCCAGAGGGATGGGGAGGATCCAGAGGACCAGGAAGGAGCCCCAGGAGATCGGCAGCTCTTCACTGGGCCCTGCTGGTGGAGGGCCTGGGGCGGAGCTTCTGAAGGCTGGTGCCAGGAGCAATTGCACAGAGGCTACAAGGGAGGCAGCACCTGGCATGGGGACCATAAGGGCCAAACAGTGACCTGGCATGGGTCCATGAGGGCCAAGCCAGTGGGTCAAGACAAGGTCCCCAAGGGATTGGAGTGACAGGGGCAAGAACTGTCACTGTGCTGGGCGCTCAGGTAGGGTGCTAAGGGAAGAGGTGGAGGAAGGCAGTGGTGGGGCTGTGGTAGTTACTTTTGGGGGTGCAGGGCCAGAGGGAGACTTACCACCGGCTGGGATATCCCTGTTCTCTTCCCACCTCTGCTTGGTGAAGCCAGCAAGGGATTCATCCATGGAGGTGGGGCACCAGTGCACACCTGTGTGAACACACCCATGTGTTGAAGGTGGAAGAGTACAAGGGAAGGGCATACGTCAATGCTTCTGGACATGTGGGGGCATACAACAGCTATTGGGGGTTTAAGCCCTGTCAGATGGCAGAAGTCCTACAGAAAGGGTACACTCTATGGGGCCAGAGGAGGTAGCTTATTCCAGATTCCCCTGAGCTGCCCCACCCAACCAGGGTCACCTTGTCACACCACCTTCTGCCACTCACCCCCCAGACCTCCCGGCTCTCGGCTCAGGCTACAGCACCTCCATTCTGCACCACCTGGGGTCCCGGTGAGTTGGGGCACTTTAGTGCAGGGTAAAGAATGGCCTGTCTCAAGGGATTGGGGCCACCTTCCTGCAAGGTTACTGAGGTTACTTTGTGCCAGTCCACACCCATCCACGTGTTCGAGATGGTAGTCCCAGCAACTACTAGACACACTAAAAATCAGGAACCCCAAGTGTTGATCCAGTCCTGCTGTTGGGGGTGGGTACTGGGGACTGGGGACTGCAGGGGAGCAAGGCCTGGGTTAGCTGGAGTGAGGCCTGAGAGCTACATCAGAGCATGGAGAGGAGGGCACCAGAAGGAGGCAGGAGTCTCGTGACTCACTCAGGCTGCCTGCAGGTCAGGCATGGAGGGATCCACTGAGGCAGGAGGGTTGGGCAGGCTCCAGGATTGGAAGCTGAGCCCCAGGTCATAGGAATGGATCTAGGAAGGGTCCTGTTGGAGTCTTGGAGATGACACACAGCCTCCTGCAGGTCACGGCAGATGCTGGATGCCCTCTTGCCACCAAACACCCCCCCAGAGGCCCTGGACCTCCTCAAGCGACTCCTGGTGTTTGCACCGGACAAGCGGCTTAGCGCGGCCCAAGCATTGCAGCATCCCTACGTTCAGAGGTGGGGGAAAGAGAGCAGCCCAAGAGAGAGAGCTCTCCAAGTGCAGGGCCTGGGGTAGGAGCCTGAGGGGTTCACTTGACTGCAGCCCAGCTTTCACTTCTCCTGCACCTGCTTCTCTGGCTCCCTGAAGGTTCTACTGCCCCAACCACGAGCGAACATGGGAGGCAGATGTGCGGTTGCGTGTGCATGAAGGAGTCCAGCTGTCTGTGCCCGAGTATCGCAGCCGCATATATCAGGTGCTCTGGCCCAAGACCCCGTTGATCCCTATCCATGTGCACCCTTGAGGCCTCCTCCAACCTTGGTAACTTCTAATGACCCCCACTCCCACACTGTGCACTAAGCGCTTCTTCCCTCCTACAGATGATCCGGGAGCGGAGGGGAAACTGCAGTGTCCCAAGAGAAGAGGGCCTGGGGGCCGCCCCACCAGGGGTAGAGCCCAGGATCTCCCGGCTCCGGACGCAGCTCCTCAAGCTCAGAACTGACTCTCAGTTCCCTTCTGGGGCACCTGCAAAGAACCCTGGACTCAGGCCTCAGAGTAACCCTAGTCATGACCCCAAGCATGGTGTGTGACTTTTGCCCACTACCCACATGAAGCATGGACCCTGCCCCTTCAGTGTGGGATCACCAGCTTTGCTTGGCACCTAGCTCCTAACCCTGGGGCTGATTTTCTGACCCCACAGAAGCCCCCAGCACAGACAAGAACATCCCCAGGCAGAACTCAGCCTCCCTGCTCCAACCTCCTCCCCCAGGGAGGGGGGAAAGGCCTCTAGGGGTAAAGGCGGAGCCCCCCTCCACATATTTATGGGTAAGCCAGCCATGGTGTGGTGGGCACAGGAGGAATCCTCCCTCTGTACCTTTCAGTGACCTCATGACATACTCCTTCCCAGGGGAAGCCAAGTGCAACGGGGGCAGTGCCTTCCCTGACCTCACAGGCCATCGCCCAGGTGGCCAACCAGGCCCTGATCCGCAACGACTGGAACTGGGGTGGTGGGATGCAGGTAGCCTGTGTTCGACAGGTGAGCCCTGGCCCCAATCTGGCCCTCCCCATCCTTCCTATTTCCCCCTCTGATGTTGGCTCAAACCTTTCAAAGTCCTCTCCTCTACTCCTATCCTTCTGATCCTGCTCTCCCCCTTATGCTGATCCTCAACTGCCTGCAGGTCCCTACCCAGCTTCCCCTGGAGCTTCGGCCTGGCCGGAGGATGTTCAGCACCTCTGCCTTGCAGGGGGCCCAGGGGGCTGCCAGGGCTGCACTTGGGGGCTACTCTCAAGCTTATGGTACCGTCTGCCATTCAGCACTGGGCCACCTGCCCCTGCTCCCGGGACCCCTCATGTGAGCTATCCTACCCCCTTCAGCCCAGGCCCCCATGCTTTCAGCCCCAGCCCCTCAATTGGGCACCCCTCCCCTAGTCGCCAGCACTCCTCAGCCCACTTCCCTGCTTTGCCTGGCCACATTCGAGTCCTGGGAGCTTGTCTGGGACTCTTTAGGGGAGGAAATGAAGATCCCACCCCAGCCCCAATGACTTCCTCCAATAAAGTCTTATCTGTCCCCAACCAACCATCCATCTTTTATCCACTCCCTTTCAAGGGACTCCCTTCTAAGGCCACAATACCCCCTAACTGAGGGCCCCCAGTCCTTTCCCGGAGCCCACCCTCTTCTGAGGATTCCACTACTTCCATCCTGAAACTTCCATCCCTGAGCCCAGTAGGAAGCTGCAGTGGTCACTGTCTGCCATCACTCCCAGGACTCCTGGCCACCCAGCATCCAGCATGGAGTTTTTCTCTAGGATCATTCCAACTAAGGCTGGCCTGTGAAGTGCCTTGGGCAAAGTCCTTTGTCCATAGATGCCCTGCTGCTTGCTACCCAGCTTTGTCTCTGAGCATCATCAGATCCCAGCCTGGGGCCACTACAGGGTTCAGTCTGCACCCTAGGGTGGTCTTGCAGGGCAGGGACTTGTGGACCCATTGCCTATGGCCACCCATGGCCATGCTTGTGACCCTGAGCCAGAAGGGAGAAGGGGAGAGAGAAGGGGACAGCCCCCTGACCCTCCCCCAGCCCCCAGAGACTCTGTCCTTGCCCCACTGTCAGGGACTCCAGCCTGCACCCCCAAAACACAGTGACTGCACCTGGTCTGGGAGTCTTGGTAAGGGAAGAGCGGGGGGCAAAATGTCTTGTGGGGTAAAGGCTACCTCCTCTGGTCACTATCTGGCAAAGGACTTGGTGTGAGTTGGGGCCAGAGAGAGGTGTGGAGAGCCAGAGAGATCAAAGGAGCCCAGGGGGCACAGAACTGTGTCCCATGGCACCAGAAGGGCCCTGAACCACACCTGACCTCGGCTGGGGCTGGAACAGAGGGAGGCCACTTCCCAGTTGCCCAGCTGAAGGAGCTCATAGTCTGAAGGGTGCAGCCTGTGTTGTGGTGGAGCTTCGATTGCCAGAGCTCTGTTGGCACAGTAATGGGAGGGAAGGGGCATGTGGGCAAGGCAGAAAGGACAAGGTGTGGACAAGAGGGGTTGAGCAGAAGGTCAGAGCCTGTGCTGCAATGCTGCTGGGCCTAGTGACTTCAAGAGATTCAAAAAACAAATAACTGGGTTTGGGAGAAGGAAGGGCTGTGGATGTGGCAAGCCAGAGAAGCCACGGGATTTGTTTCCTGAAGGTGCTGCTAAGGGGCCGGCTTGTTGAGTTTCAGGAGCCTGAGACACAGCCCCAAGGTAATGAACAAGCAGGACAGATGAAGCTGTGGGAGAAAATGCCACAGTCAGGTGGGCTTGAGAGGCCAGGGAATTACTGGGGGTGAAGGCTTGGCACTGGACAGGGAAGAACTCAGGCTGGACAGGAACTGAGAAGTGTCTATTAAAGTGTCTGTCAGGCATGGTGAGCAGGTGACCCAGGTGCATGCCTAGTGTGTAGTGTGTGCCTACATAGAGGGCTATCTTAGGAAGGGGAACAGGAGACCGCTGGAAGTGCAGCTGTAAAGTGGGGCGGGGCCAAGAGGCAGATGGAGTTTGTTAAGATTCAGGCAGAGGTGTTGGAGGTATAGATGGTGAGGGGTCTTTAGTTCTCTCCTCAGGGATGGGTGGTGGTGTCTACAAGGGAAACTGGGAAGGTCACATGGTTAAAGGTTGTAATGTATAATTATACATATTTGGAAATGCGTTGGAATATTGTGTGTACTGTTTTTTAAACACCAAAATGCACTGCATCACATTTTAGGAGATGTCTTACCGAACAAGATGTGAAGGGTGCAGACAGGAGGCTGTGAGGGCCCTGGCTGGGCTACAAGCCTCTGACCTCTCTGTGGGCAGAATGTTCCATTTCCTTTGAGAGCCTGCCTGCTCAGTGACACACCAGACAGCACCAAGACAAACTTGCTAGAGAGCACACCAAAGCCAAGAGACTTCAGGCTCATCCACCTCCCAGGGGACCTTTTCCACCTAGTCAGAAGTCCCTGCTGTTATCCCTAAACAGGTGGTGGCTTTGGTAACCAGTAAACGGTGAGGGAGTGAAAGTGGGGCCACTTCCCTTCTCCACCTGCTGGAGTGAGAATTGCTGCCTTTGTTGGGTAGTTTTTTTTCCTAAGTCCTTTCCCTCTTGGGATTTCTTATAGATAAAAAAAATTGAAAAGAAATAGCAGAATACAGAAGTGCTAATCTCACAATCCTGGCATCTAATAGTAGAGGGCTTTCTAAGCATTTGGCACCAAGATGTGTCATTCTGAGTCAATTAAAATTATCTGGAGACAAAAAAGATACAAGATAGGTAAGCCAGAAACCATGGATCCTTCATGATAGTGACAAAAGAAAATGACCCAAGGACAGGGTGGAGTTGGGATCTGCTGGGTACCTACAGGGCAAGAACCACATCTGCCTGCAGGGGTGTCCAGGAACTGTGCCTGTTAGAGCAGGGGCTGGGCTCAGGCTCCACCAAACCCTGTCCTCTGCGCTCACCTGGCCCATCATCCATGAAGGACAAGTACTCCAGATCCAGCCTCTCTCTGGGGCATGGCTTGAGATAGCGCCTGTGCAGGGACACTTCATGAAGCCGGGGCCACAGGTTGTCTGTCCAGATCGTGTTTTTATTGTGCTGCAAAGCCCAGCGCTCCCCATCCTCGTTCTTGCCCAATGCTGACTAGAGTGTTGCTGGAGGAGTGGGCAGACCTGGTCAAGGCAGCTTGGTTTGGGCTGGCAGGACAGCCCCTCAGGAGTCCCTTGTGCCCCCTTCCCAGCAGACTGCCCTATCCAGCTTCCCTGTCACTACAAGAGGGGCATCCTTTGGGTCCAGCCCCACCCCTCCCTCACAAACTGCCTGCAGCCAACTCAGGCTTCCCTCAAGAAGGTGGGCCACCAAGAAAGACACCAAGCAGCAGCAAAGAGACAGGGAAATCCAAGCAGGAAAGAAAGTGCAGTGCTTGAGGTGGGCACAAGAAAGGGTGAGCCCTGAGGAGGGAACAGGTCCTGAGACAAGGAGAAAGGGAGGATGGGGCTGTCAGGACAGCAAGGGGGCAACAGAGCCAGCGGGCTGTGAAGAGAGGAAAACCCTGAGAACAAAAGCCCTGAGGGAACAAGAGACCACAGAGAGAATGGGGGATTGAGGCACAAAGAGATGGGTCCCTGAGGTGAATGAAGGCCCAAAGGAGACCTGAGCCCAAAGAGATGGTGGAGGCAAACGCTGAGTGAGGGGAGGGTGAGGGTCCTGTGATGAAAGTGCCAAGCAGAGAAGGGAGCTGGGAAGAAAGGCACTGGTGGCAAAGGTCTGGAGCTCCAAGACTGGGGAGACCAGGGGCAAAGGTGGGGACAGCTGCAGACAGAGTCCCAAGTGAGAACTGGTGCACTCTGCCAGACCCCAAACTTGCCTCCGCCATGTGTCTGGCAGATACCATCAAGCATAGGAGCGTGGCTCTCCCTGCCCAGCTGTTACCCTGGATGATTGTGGCAGTGATGCAAGCACCTGGCCTGGGTTGGTGGGCCAGGAGATTCACTTCTTGCCTTTGAATGTGCCCAAAATCTTGGGCACGAACTTTCCCACCTTGCTGTCCCTGGTGCCCTCCTCCACCGGGCCCTCCCCTGTCCCGGGGCTGCCGGCCTCCTCCTTTTTGCAGAAGACCTCAAAGCGGCTATACACTCGCTTCTCCTTGCGCATGCTCTCCATGCGGCGCAGCAGGCGGTCGCGCTCCTCCACGCTGGCTGGCAGTGTGCGGCTCAGTCGGCCTTGGGCTCCCAGGCTGTCCGAGCGGAAGATGGCTGAACACTTGTCCTTGTCGGACATGTCTGGAGCCAGGCCACCGGCAGCTGGTGGACGGCCTAGCTCTGGGCTGCTGTGGGCCGGACCAGGACCCGGGGCAGGGACCCCACGGTGCTTCTGTCCGTGGGCACTGATCTGCTCCAGAATGGCCTTTGTGTCATCCCGCAGGTTGCTACTGTACAAGGCATTAGCTGTAGCTGAGGCTAGGCGTGCCCGCGGGCCACGTTCCTCTCCTGCGGCAGCCTCTGTGCTGTCACCCCGGCCCAGTGATGGCCGCCGAGGGCTCTCAGGCTGCCCGTTCTCCTGCGGCACCGAGAAGCCACTCTCATCCTCTGTGCGCCGCTCACTCTTGGGGTTCAGCAGCTGCCTGAGGCGCAGGGAGCCTTTGCGCAGGACTTCCATGGGGCCACTCGCCACCTCCTCTGCAGACCCAGTCTTTGGAGACTCGCCAGAAAAGGTAAGGGTGAGGCTGCCCCTGCGCTCGGGCACGGGGGGCACCGGACTGCCCCTGCGCTCTGGCACGGGGGGCCCCGGGCTGCCCCTGCGCTCAGGCACTGGGGACACCGGGCTGCCCCTGCGCTCGGGCACAGGGGGCACTGGACTGCTCCTGTGCTCTGGGTATGCTGAAGTGGGGCTCCCCTTCTGCTCTATAAATCCTGTAGTTGGACTGCCTCTCCGAGTGGGAAACCCAGGTGTGGGGCTCCCCTTCCGCTCCGGGTAGGCCGAGGTGGGGCTCCCTTTTGGCTCAGAATGGGGCACCTGGTGTGCCCCGGGCCCCTCCAGAGGAGGCAGAGAGCTGTCTAGCCCTTGTGGGAAGGCAGAGCGGCCCTGGGAAGAGAGGAAGCGGGAGGGCAGGCGGTCGGTGCCGCTCCGGCCCAGTGTGTCGAGCAGCTGTGCCGCGGTGACTGTGGCGGCTCCCGGTTGCCGCTCAGCCTCCTGGTGCAGCTGCTGCGCAAAGGAGTCGCGTAGGTCGAGCAGGCAGCTCTCAAGGCTGCGGCGCTCGCCACCCATGCCACCTGGTGTCGACACCTCTTCCCGCCATGCCTGGGACACAACCGCCTTGCTGTGGCTAGCGACAGTGACAGCACCGCCCGCGCCACCAGGGTCACGGGCCGGGCCCTTGTACTTCTCCAGTAGCTCAGCCACTTTGGCAGAGGCAGTGGAGCGGACAGCCTCCCCACCGGGACCCAGCGTCTCACTGACTGTCTGCTCCTTGTGCAGCAACTGCACCTTCTCCGTGGAGGCCGCTGCGGCCCCGCCCGCGCCTTCGGCCTGAGACGCGCTGAAGATGAGAGAGGAGCGCAGCCTGGAGCTGCGCTGGATGAGCGGGTTCAGGCGAGAGCGGAAGGAGTCCTGCTTGACCAGGCCTGTCTCCTCGGAGCCCTCGCGCTCAGGGCCGTCGCCGCCGGCGCCG
>NW_007246546.1:325065-330929 GCF_000164805.1 Carlito syrichta
AGCCAGGTTGGGACGCAGAGCCCCGCTGGGTTCCAGGCCGCGGAGGCCAGCCCCGAAGGCGGGGTCTGAGCCGTGGCGCACTTCGCGCGACTCGCTGGACGGCACATACTCCAGGCGTTGGTGTCCATCGGGGCCGAGCTCAGGGTAGCGCGGCCCAGCGCCCAGTGCGAAGTCATCCGGGTCGGCGAAGCCCGCGCGGCCCGCACGCAGCTTCTCGAACAGGCCCTGCGGGCGCGCCGGCGCCAGCAGCGGATCCCACTGGTAATGCTGCTGGTAGAGCTGGTCGCGGTGGAAGTGGCTGGTCTGGAAGCGGAAGTCGTCGCCGTGGCTGAGGAACGTCTGCCGCGACACCTGCCGTGCGGCTGCAAAGTTCTCCACGGCGCCTGCGCCGTCAGCCGCGGTGTAGCTGTGCCGCTTGAAGGCATCCATCTCCATGTGCCGCGCCTGGAAGAAGCCTCGCGGGCCTGCAAACTCCCCGGCAGGCCCAGCCTCGGCATCCAGCCGCCGTGACAGTGGCCGCAGCCCTGCGTGTGGCTCCAGGGCACCCCCGGGCATCCGCGATGGCTCCTCCCGGCGGAAGGCCGACAGGAAGTGGCGGTCAGGGTCGAGGAAGGAGGGGAAGCCCAGACCCTCTTCCCGGGGTGGCGGGAACAGGAGGTGTGCTCGTTTAGGGTAGGAGAATGGGGTTGGCGCCCCGACGCCCATGAGGGGCCCAGCCCCTGTGTAGGGAGCCAGGGCATAGGTGTCCATGCGGGCCAGTGCCCCGGCAGAAGGCACTAGCGGTTCGGACTGTGCGAAGAGGATGCGGAACTCCTCGTCGAAACTGGACACCAGCTCACCCTGGAACACGTGTGCCAGACTGCGGTGGATCTTCTCGAAGGACCACATGAAGCTGTAAGCAGAGTGGGGGCCAGAGTCAAGGAAGGGGAGTGGGCAGAGAGGGAGTGAGGGCAGGAGACCCGTGGGTGAATCACGGAGGGCTCTAGATATGTGAGGTCTACAGTGAGTTGGGCCAGGCTGTGTCAGGCCACATAAGGAGGGCTTCTGGAGAGGAAGGTTGTGGTGGTAGGGGAGGTACTGGGGCTACAGGAGGCTCTAGGGGAGGGGCTGGAGTTGTGGGGCAATGGGGCAGGCGCACCTGTAGCTCCCACTCATCACTACAGCACAATCCACAAGCAGGAACTTCTCTTTCACATGGCCCTTGAAAGACTTTCCAGTGCGGCAGTAGTAGGTGGGGCCTGCCACAGTGCGTACCCGCAGGAACTGGGGAAAGAAGGGAGTCAAATCTGGCCCCAGGTCTTTCCCCCTCCCCCATCCTCCGTGTAACTCACATCCACATGGTGCAGGTTGATGCGGCACTTGTCAGCCATGTCCAAGAAGTGCTGTGCGTTTATTTCATCCAGCAGGATGTAGACTGGCACCCGGCGGGCAGCGGCCTCCAGTACTTCACTGAGTAGGTCCACATCAGTAAACATGTCCATCACCACAGCCACCACCTGCAGGGGTCGGGTCAGGACAAAAGGCAACTCCCTTCTGTTCCCATGCCATTCACCCAGGAAGCCTCTGGCTCACCCACAAATGCTGTGAGACAGCCACTAACCCATCCCAGGGAAGATGGGTCAGGATGAAAGGATCTAACAGAGAGGGTGTGGGGCTACTGGCTCATAAGGCCATCCAAGGCAAGCACAGGGCAGAGGACCCTGGATGGGATGGACAAGGCAAAGGAAGCCTCCACAATCCCCTCTGCTCTACAGATGGTTGAGCTGCCCCAACCCCAGGGCAGGGATCTGGGCTGAGTCCCATGCTCCAGTTCTGCCCTAGGCAGAGGCCTTTAACATCTGGACCTGAGCCTCAGATACCATGACTTAAAAGGCTCCCTTTGCTGTCTGCTAGCTGTGGGTGGGAAGTAAGAAACCCTCAACTGGTCAGTGGCCACTGGGCAGGACTAGAGAGAATTCTCTGAAGAATAAATTCAGGCTAGGAGGGCACCCACCCATCCCAGAGCTCGAGTTTCTGTGCACTGGCCATGACTATAGGCAAGCAAACCTGCACAGAGCCTGCAGGCTGTTGATGACCAAGCCCTTGGTTACCCCAAATTCTGCCAGGGATCCCTGCTGCAGCTTGAGCCCGGGGCTCACTTCCATCACAAGCTGGCCTTGCTTATATTTCTCCTTCACCCTCTCACTCCTACTCATGCGTCCAGCTTAGACCACCCTTCCCCATAGTGTGAAGCCCATATTGCACACCTGCTGGGCAGAACGGATCATCCTTCGAGCCTCATCCTTGATGCTGGGGCTGTCAGGGGGCGGTGGTTGCACCAAGGTGGTTACCTCGGTGCCCTGGAAGCCAAAGGTCAGGGGCCAGCCCAGATCAAGCTCAGGCACAGCCTGGTCTGAGTTTACTGGCCAGTAGGTGCCTGAGGAGCCATCCATGTCCACATCAGGAGGGCTACCTTCGGGAGCGTCTCGGGCAACATATTGTGGTGGCCTCAGGTGTCGGCTCACATGTTCCAGCTCCTCTGGGCACAGGAAGTCAGGAGCCCCCTCTGACACCAGGAAGCGGCTATAGGCCTCTGACCCACCCTCGGCCAGTGCATCCACTGCCAGGCGATAGTACTCTTTGTAGTGAGGTGGCAGGTACCCGGGTGCCAGTGGGTTGTCCCCCTGCGAGGAGCTCTGGGAGCGACGGGCCATGTCGGGGCCAGGGGCCTGGAGGGGCAGAGAGACACATTACTAGGGACGGGGGCACTGGAACCACTCCCCCTACTCTCGAACACAAACACACATTGTGGAAGGGGCTGTCAGTGACTTGGGTGGGCTGGAGTTCAGCCCACACCCAGAAGGCCTTCCAGGGCACTACCCAGGCCAGGCTCACAGAGGGCACCCCAGATCCTAGGAATCGCCCTAGCTGGGGGTGCATCAATTGAGTACCAGGGCATAGGTATCTTGGCACAGGCATCTCTCCCCTTCCTCTGGCCTCACTGGCTGGGTCCTTGTTTTCACCTGAACCCAGGGAGGGCCTCACATCCCCAGCTTCCACAGGGCCTTTAGCTCCACATCCCCCCCATTCAGGTTTACTTTAAGACTTTTGTGGCCCCAGATACTTGCTTGTGGGCCCCTTCCTTTATACAAATATATTTTAAATATTTTATGACTGTTGGCTTAAAGACAGATATAATCCAGGCTGGATTCATTATTATTATATTCACTTTTTTCTTGCTTTACATTAACATTTTTGTGAGCCCCTGGCACTGTGCCTACTTGACAAATCAGTGCTGCTCATGTTGCCTGTGTGTTTGTCCCCAACTGCCTGGGTAAGTTGCTGTGTCTCTCTGGTCTGTTACCGCCACTGTACAACATAGCTGTGAGGGTTGACGTGATGCCACACCTGGACCAAGGTGAGTATAGCAAATAGGTTTGTAACTACCTTCCTCCTGGAATAGCAGCCTTAACCCATACCTCCCCATCCTCAGGGTTTCACATTCTGATCCCCATAACCCATTCTCTGACCTTCTGAACTTTGTCCCTGTCCACCAGACTCCCCCCTTTGGCCCACTTCTTTTCTCTCACCACTGTCCCATCTTAGATAAAACCTCCCTGGGCCACGCCTCAGTGCTTACAAGACCCTGCAGGGTCTGTACTTTACACAGTCCCAAATCTGGTTCTCCACTTGCTCAGGCCCAGCCCATGGGAGTGGAGACTTCTACAGTGCTAGGGCCACCGCCCTGCTCCCCATTCCCTCTTAATAAAATCAGAACTTGTTGCTGTGGCTTTGGGTCTCCCCAGATCCCCACGCTCACACCATCATCCATGCCTGGCTGTCCCTCAGCCCACCCTCTTCTCCAAAGGGCCTGTGTAAGGGCCTGGAGTCTCCGGAAAGCCATCGGATGGGGGCTTCAGTTGGGCTCCCAGGACCTATTGACACAGGGTCACTGAACTATCTGCATGTCTGTCCACCGATGGCCCTGGAAGGGAGAGGCCTAGGGTCTGCTCACCCATACTCATTACTCCTCAGGCTGGGGATAGGAATGGGACACCTGTCCTGCCTAGCACACAGGTTCCTGAATGTTGGTCCTGGCTGGGAAAGTGGTTCTGCCCAGACAAAGGAGTGTGCCCCGAGGTGCTTACAGGATGGGTGCAACCCAGGCAGCTGTCCTGCCTGGCTCCCTTGGGAGTGACACACTAGCTAAACATGATGTGATGGGGGATACTCCTGTGCAATTCAGTCCACCAGTCCCAGAGATGATACCTGGTCCAACTGTCCTAGGAAAAGCTGTCCCAACTTTTCTTTGTGGGGGCACTGTCCTGACTGCATCCAGGTTCCACCTCAAGCATGACACATGGGGATAGAGTACATTGTCCTGGTTGTCCCAGGAACAGACTGAGGCAGACTACATGGGGGTGAGAATGCAGGCTTGTACTGGGGTCTCCCACTGTATCTGGCTATTGTGAAGAGTGACATTCATTCACCACTGCCCAGTTTGGCTGTGTATGGGCAGTGTCTGACCACACAGGGCTTGGGGGAGCTACTCTATGTTTGAGGGAGAACTTCCAAGACACTCTAGAACGGTTACTATGGTCCCTTATGATTTTACTGGGGAGAGGTATCAACACAAACTCTACAGGCTGCATGTAATGGGAGTTGAGGGACCATCCAGACTGTGGAAGCCCTGTGGCAAGGAGCCCTCCCAGCAGACATTGCTGGTTAGGAAGAAGCACCCCAGCCCCAAGTGGCCACACTTGGTGGCCCAGATCAGCTTCACACAGCAATGCCCAGACTTCCAAAGACTTCATTCCTTGTCTGTATCCTTTCATGGGTTTGCATCTCCTTGGACTATGGATGGGGCAGTGGCCACTCCCCAGCCCCAAAGAAGAAACCCAGCAGCTAGTTTTCCCACACATTTGCCTACCAAATACTTGCCCCAAGGGAGGAGGGCACTGATCCCACCTAGGCCAATGACTCAGCAGGAATTTGCTCCTCTGCTACTAACCTCTGACCTCTAACCTGAAGCCAGACAGGGCCCTCACCTGGACTTTAAGGACCTCATCCCGGCAGGAAATGGGGTTCCTATGTGTCTAGAAGACCCCATAGGAAGGATCCGGAGCTCCTACACAAAGCGGTGACCCTGTGTCAAGTACCAACAGGCAGCAGGACGGTACGGAGGCATTAGGCAGCAGGGAGGTGGACTGGCAGGTGGGATTTGACCAGATGGGGCTCACAGACTCACAAACCGGAAGTCGATAAGTTGCAACTTGCGGGGTGTACACCTCAGGGCCGAAGGGGGTTAGTGCACCCCAGGAAGCTACGGCTGCATGGGCTGGGTGTCCAACCGCCTACCCCAGTCCAGGGTCGTGGGCCTATTGGACAGGCACCCACCTTCCTGCCTTCCACGCAGAGATCTAGGCCGCGCGCTGGCTACCCCAGTCCATGGCGGCCGGGGCGGGGCGTCCCCAGGGAAGGGTCCAAGCCATGCCCAACACCCTCCCCAGAGTCCAGCGAGGCGGTGAGCGGGAGCGAGTCAAGAAGGCCCAGGCAGATTCTACCGGGGCCGTCCCCTTCCCACCCCGCTCTTCCTGGGAAGACGTCGTGCGAGGGCGCTCGCGTCCAGATCTGCACGGCTGCGCCCCCTTACCCAGTGGCCCACCCCCGCAGACCCAAGCCCAGCGCACGCGGTCGCGCTCCACTCCCACTGCCAGTCTCTGGGTCGCGCGGCCCGGGCCCAGGTGCTGGCAGCAGAGCTGCCCAGGTGGGGCCGCTCCGAGGGGCACCCGCCCCCGCCTCCGCCGCGCTCCGCCCCTCTCGGGTCGGGGGAGGGGGCCCTACCTGGCCAGGTGCGCGGGGTCTCGGCACAGGGGCAGCAGGAG
>NW_007246546.1:331070-351378 GCF_000164805.1 Carlito syrichta
GGACCCCGCCTCCCGGACCCCGGCCCGAACCCGCGACCCCGGCCCCCCATCCGGACCCGTCCGTGCCCTGGAGCCGTGCGCCCTGAGACTCTGGCCCAGCCCCGCCGGAGACTACCAAGGCCCGGACTTCGAGGACCCAGAGCCCCCAGGAGCCCATCTGTTAACCAAAGGCTCAAAGTCCCTAGCTTGACCCCTGACCCTCGCCCCGGAAGTTGGGGTGACTCGGAAGTTCCGGCTCAGTCGCTAGGAGACAGGCCAGCCCGACGCTAGGGGCGGGGCTCTGGGATCCTTGGCGAGTTAGGGGAGGCAGGTGAGGCCGCTGGGGCAGCACGGAGCATCTTGGGCCCCATGAGCACAGAGGACGCCCTCGCCACACACTGGTCCCCCACCACACCAATACCCACACATGTAGGAGACTCCTCCCACAGAGACTTACAAACACCGACGCCCCCACCCTCCGCCCGTGCACACACTGATGCCCACAAATAGCTGGGACCCCAGAGGCACACAGGGATGCTGCACGCTCAGTCCCTTCCGCCGACCCCTCCATTATCCTCCCACACCGACGCCCACACTTATAGGGAACACTGCACACAATGATACGCCCTGTATATGGAACCCCATGTACATGGGACCTTCCCCTATGCATACCGACTCCACAACCACAGGAGCCTTTTCACAAACTCAGAGGCCTACAAGCACATTGAGTCTGACTCGTGCTGATGGCCTATGAACACATGGATGTCCACACATATAGGGGACCTCACACACAAACAGGGCATGCCACATCTACCGGTTCCCCATGCACATTGATTCTGAAAGCACAGGGTAACCTCCCTCATACATACAGGACCTTATGGGTACACACAGGGACACTGCAAGAACTGCCCCCCTATACGGACAGGGGACCCACAATGCCCATCAAGCCCCACATACTGACACACACCCCCATGTTCACATCAATTTGTACACCACCACCCCCAGCTGTACCTAGGTGCTCCAGTCCCCCCAGTTCCCACTCAGGCCCTTGCCTGGGGTCCCTCCCTCCACTTAGGCCCTGCCCTGCACTGAACTGTCTAAGCCAGCTTCCCCCTTCCCCTGCCACTCCTACCCCAAGCACTGTCCCTGCCTGAACCCTTTTTGCCAGTCTTCAGTCACCTTCCTCCTTGTCCCTCTTGCCATGTGATCCTATTTTCTCTGTTTTCAGGGTCATTCCCAGTTTCATTAGTTCCTTCCCCCAACACTCTGTGACACCTCGCTGGTGCCAGTGTGGTGGGAACACAGACATGAGCTCAGACCAGCACCCAAACAATTGTGCTGTTGTAGACAAGGGGCTCTGGGACACCCTGGAGGATCCCGACAGGCTGGAGCAGGCAGAAGAGGCCTCCCAGGGGAAATGAACTTGGGAACTAGCTATGTGGACTAGGGAGAGGGGAGTTGCTTCCAGAGTCTGATAACATCATCTGCCATGGCCAGGACAAGAGTGGGTCTGAGGGTGGGGAGGAGGCAGTGCCTCAGGTGGGCTGGGGGCCAGACTCAGGAGTCAACTTGGTTCCAAGAGCAGTGGAGAGGCATGGAGGCCTCAGCACAGAGGGTTTTGCTCAAGCTTGTGTGTTAGAATAAAGGCTGTCCTGCCAGCAGCCCAGCAACTTGGAGTAGAGAGAAGGGTGCTGGACACCAGGCCCTGGACCCAGCAGGATGGGCTGAGCCTGGAGTGGTGAGGGCAAGCAAGGGGTGGGTAGACAAGCTATGGCCAGATGCTCTTCCCAAGCATCCCCACTCAAACTGTTGGACACACAAGGATAACCAGAAGCAGGTTGGCAGACGGGATGCTGGCAAGGAAATTGTGCTGGGGAGCCCGTGTTCCTGCTGACTGTCCACGGCAGTGTGTCATGTTGTTCCCCACTGCCCCTGCCCTTGGCCAATCTGAGCAGACCCTCACTGGACCTTTCCAACCCATCTCCCAGGAGAATGCACAGTAAGAAGGGGGGGCCCAAAGCTGCAGCCGGGAAATGGCAGACATCACTCCCTGGACCCAAGCCAAGAGCCACTGCTGGTAAGTGCACCCTCTGACTTCTGGGGCACTGCTACCCAAACACTGATTCAAACACTGTGAGACCCTCTATGCAGCCATCCAGGGACACCTCCTCTGAGAAGACCCTTTCCTCCTAGAGTGACCTTCAGGGGATCCCTGAGTTGGGATTGGGTGTGATTGACTGTGGGTTCAGAGCTCAGACATTCATTCCAGACTCTGTTCCTGTGTCTTATACCCCTGGAGTTGGGGGCCTGAGAGCAGTGCTCAGAGGAGCCCAGCTTTAGAGCACATGGAGATGGGAAGGGGGCAGGAGCAAGTGGGAGGGACCTGGGTGGCAGAAAACAGGTTTTGAAACAGATCAGGACTTGGGATCCAAGTTGGGGATTCTCTAAGGATGTGGTCCACTCTGACTCTCTGCTTCATCTGGGCTATCCTGTGCTTCTCTGCCTGCTACTTTGCTCCCAGGTTACCCTCTTCATAGACACTTCCAGGGCAAATAGTGACAGCTCACCTAGGCTTGCTCCTGCTGTGAGTCAGGAAAGGGACCTCCCCCATGCCTACCCTCCTTTATCAGTTATTTTCCTACTCTGAGTTCTATTTATTCTCTGCTCCAGCTGTGAACACCTTTTAGGCTGCAGTTCTAGGGCCCTGCAGCACCCAGGCCTGTACTAGGGTCTGCTTGCTACAAAAGCACCCCACCCTTTTCCCCAGATGCAGCTCCTCTGCTTAGAGTGGGCCTAACCCAAGCCCCTGGACACCAGAGAGCTCCCAGTTTCTCAAGATCTGGCGGGATGGCGGTGACCGCTCCTCCATGCCACGCTGGTGTTAGACCCTAGCTCCCCAAAATAGCCCCAGCCGCGTCTGAGGCCAGCAGCCCTCCCGAAATGAGTATAATGAGCATGGGCACCGCCTGCTGCTTCCGCGATCTCAAGCCCTGAGTACATGCACTCCCAATAAACAGGGGCCAGGCACCAAGCCAGCCAGGGGGCCTGCATTTCTCGGTTCCCTTACCTGCTGTGTACCCAGGCCCTCACCCCACACCTCAGCCCATACCCTACCTGGACAACTCTGGCCCAGCATGCCTGGGTCCGCTGCGGGGATACCTCTGTCCCTGAACAAGCACCTCCCTCAGTGCCCTCTATCCAGCAAGCACTGGGCCAGCCTGGCAGGCTTGCTGTCACTGGGTCTTGCAGTGCCCTGTGTGGTGGCCACCAGCTTCACTTGGCAAAAGTGAAGATGACCCGCTTCCAGCCTGGCCTCCTGGCCCTCCACAGGCATCTGTAGGTCGCTCAAGTGGTCACTGTGCCAACACTGTCTGAGCCCCCTTCCTCCCACTCCGCCCTCCAGGCCTTACCTGGCCTTGGGTCTGCAGTGCCTCGAGGCCCTCGCTCCGGAGCTGCTCGAGGGCCACAGCTAGCTGCAGCCCCTCCATGTGTGCCCAGGCCTGCTCCTCCTGCAGCTGCTGCAGCCACTGCTGCTCCTCCTGCAGCTGCTGCAGCCACAGCTGCTCCTCCCGCCACAGCTGCATCTGCAGCTGGACCTGCCGCTGTCGGTCCTCCAGCAGCAGCTGCTCCTGGGCCAGGCACAGCTGGACCTCATGGAGCCTCAGCAGTTCGGGGCCCAGTACAGGCATGGGACCCCCTGCTCCACAGCCCTCCATGTGCCCAGCAAGGTCCAGCACCAGCTCAGACCCTGGAGCCGCGGCCTGCACTGGCCTTGAGGCTGCCTGTAGCTGCTCTGGCCTGGCCACCCTGGGGTGTCCCTGGCAAGCTGGCTCAATGCTGGTCACGTGCTCAGTAGGGGCCACCTCCACTTTGCCCTGAGGGGCCCCGGCAGCAGGGGGCGGGGGCTCAGTCTCGGGGCCCTGCTGCACAGCTGCCCGCTGGGTCCTGCCTGCCCTCCTGGCTCGGGATTTGCGGGTCCGACCTCGTTTCCCAGACATGGCCCCGGATCCGGCACCTCTTTCACCAGCTGTCTGCTCCCAGGGGGCCTGGTTCATCAACTAGCCGGCCTCAGTCAGGCCAGCTCAAAGGGTGTCCATGGGAGGCCACGGTGGCTGCTTGCTTCCATGCCACGCTCGGCCCTCTGTTCCTGTAGTCCCGGAGTGCCTGCCCTGCCCCTTGGCTGGTGCCCGTAGCGCTGAAGTTTGGGGCCCTGGCTCTGCCTGTGGGCCTCACGGGCTCCACTCGGCAGGGCCGGGCCACGCCAGGGAGTTTATAGGGACTCTTCAGCGTGGTGGCTCACCTGGGCCGAGAAGGCTGACTAACGTGCTGACACAGGGCGCAGAACTTTACGGGCCACAGGCCTTGTTGGCCAGACAGGGAGGGAGACTGAATGAAACTGGAGGAGGCAGCTCTCAGCAGCCAGACTGCCGGCTGCGTACAGCAACTGACATGTCTGGTCCTGCCTGGGCGGGCACCAATGACCCCCACCCCCTGCCCCACCCCAGTTCCCCTTGTCCCTCTCCTTGTCGCGGGAAACTCAAACTGCAGGCCACAGGGCCAGGAGCTGCATCCTGCCATACTGACTACCAGGATCCAGACCCTTCCTGGCTACAGACAACCTCAATCAAGTCACAGAGCCCCCAGCCCCAGTCCACCCCAAGTACTCCCGCAGGCTCAAACCCAGTCAGCATGCTCAGAGGAGCCCCGTAGAGGTTTGAGCTTGCCCGGGGTGTTCTGTGCAGATGAAGGACCTGGCATAGTAGACTCGCAGTAAGGCTGGGCTTGGGCCACTGCGCTTTGGGCTATGGGAGACACTGGGTCTTTCAAAGGCCCAGATAATACTTTGTGGACCCCGAGATGAGGCAGAAAGAAAGAGTCCAACTTGCCCCTGGGGGCGGGATGTCTCTTTATGCCATCCTGGTTGGAGCTCTGACTGCCCTACCCACTGAAACAAGGGCCCGAGGAGCCCTCATCAGGCCTGCCTTTGGGTCCCTAGGGTTGGGGGTGAGGGGTGCAAGGCCAGTCCCAAATGCTGGCTTCCCTGGGCTTCCTGTTGGGAGGGCAGGAGGCAGAGGGCCTCCTCCTCCCTAGCGTTTCCCCAGCCTGGGGCCGCTGACTCACACCCACGCCCAGGGCCCCCATCACAGCCGGCTCTGCCACACTGGCTAGACTGGTTTGCCAGGCCCAGCCCTGCACAGAGTACACCTCCTCCTGCTCAGCCCTTGCTCCAGAGGCCACAGGAGGAGATGGACAACCATCTGTCAGGGGAACACTGAATTGGACACAGAGATGAGGGAGGGCCTGGAGGAGGGAACTGGGGGACAGTGTTGGGGAAGGGGCAGGGTTAGTAAGCAGGACTGCAGGAAAGGCTAGCCAGCGGGGTCTTCCTACTAGAGGCAACATGCCATCCCTGGGTTCACAAGATCTGGGGCTTCAGGACCCATCACAGGTGCATTTTGGCCTACTGGCCTGCACCAGTGCACCCCTGGGGCACCCTGGGGCAGGGTGGTATTTGCTGCTGCAGGACGCTGCCTGGCTACTCATTAAAGTTGTTGCTCTGTTTGCCTCATGAGAAGGCTGCGGGTGGGAGCTTCGTAATGGGCAGGACGCAGCAGCCCTTCTGGTGCCCTATAAATGCCTCTTGAGGTTGATGGGAAGCTGGGAATCTCACACCTCAACAGCACTGACTACCCTCTTCCCCCAGGGAAGCCTGGAGAGAACCGCCAGCCACAGAGGAAGACAGGTCGGCAGACGAAGGAGCCCACGCCCCCAGAGAACCCCGAGGTCCCCGCAGGTGAGAGTCTGCGCGTCCCGCGCCCGTTGGGGGTGCGCGGGCTGGCGGGAAGGGGGCTGCCCTGGACCCGGACACGCTTGGTGTGGGCGCCCGCAGCTGTGTGTGCACATGCATGTGTGCTTGTGCGCGCGCGTGCGCTTGTGTGTGCGGACTCGGCGCAGGCCCGCGGCGAGCTCCTCCCGCTGGCCCTCCCTGCTCTCGCCGCCCACCTTCCAGGGCTTTCGTCCCCGCCTCTCAGGTGCGCGACTTGTCGGGGAGACCCGGTCCCTCCACTCCTCTTGCTCTCGCGGGAGTCGTGGCCGCCTCTTTCTGCCGCGTCTACTGTGTGATGCCCGCCCGCGTGCTTCGCCCTCTGGTGGCAGGAAAGGGAGCCAACCTCAGGCCCTGCGGACAGAAGCGGTTCTCGCGCCTCGGCGTTCCCGCTGTCCGGATGCTGCAGTCCTTCCTCCTGGGCTTCCCCGCGGTCGGCCTCTGTCTGGGGCCTTGTCTTCTCTTCAGTCTGCAGTGGTTCCACTATGGTCTCCGCGGTGCTCCCAGATCTGTATCTTCAGCTCAGACTTTTCTCCTGGCCCACAGTCACCCTCATACACAGCAGCGCCTCCAAACGCAAACTTGTAGCCCCGTTCTCCCCAGGGTCTTGGCTCCTGTGACTGCACTCCAGGACCCCGCGTCTCGCCTCCTTCCTCACAGCTCATTCTTTTCTCACCGCTTCCCTCCCTTCTGCTTCTGCCCTGCTGCCACCAGCTTCTCATTTCATTTTCAGCCTGCTCTCAACTGGCCTGGCGCCTCCCACTTTGCTTCTCTTAGTCTCTCCTCTACGGAGCAGCCAGGGCCTCGTGTCCCACTCAAGTCTTACCCTGATGCATCTCTGCTTAACACCGGGCCATGATGGCCTTACCCTCTACATACAGTCCTAACACCATGTGCCACTCTTGCCCAACCTCCCAGCACCACCAGTCACTCATGTTCCCCCAACACCACCAGTCAGCCTTGCCCCATCAGTCACCATTCTCCACCAGCATCACCAGTCACCCATGCCCCTCCAGCGCTACCAGTCACCCAGGCACCCCAGCACCACCAGTCACCTGTGTGCCACCCCTAGGTACCAGTATTAGAAGCTTGCCCCTTCCTGAAAATAAGCGTGGGTCACTGAAGGTCTGTAAAGTACTGACCAGTTGTTTTATAGAAGCTATATATGCCCTGCATTATGCACAGTAGAAACAGATTCTCTGAAATTTAAGCAGAATGGGATGTATTGGAAATGATATCAGTAGCTGCAGATTTGGGCTTGGAAAAGAGGCAAAAATGAGAGGAAGAAGAAAATATAGACAAGGTCAGGCCCTGGAAAAAGTCTTAGGATGCCCCTTCTATCTCTGAAGGACAGCATCGCTACTGGTCTTTCCACTGTGGCTTCACCTGTGTCTTGTTATTCTCTCCAGCTCCAGATCCCTGGATAGAAGCCAAGAGGCCAAGATCCTGCCCTCAGTGTCAGGGAAAGGCATGGCTGTCCCCCATTTCTCTTGCTATAATGGAATGTGGGCTCCTACTACTTTCTCCAGAACAACTCCTGCCTTACAGCATAGGTGTCCCCAAGCCTTCAGCCGCTGCAGTCTTTTCAAAATCAGCTGCTTTGTGAGATGTGGGACAGAACATGGCCAGTGAGCCCCATGGGTCCTGCTGCATTGCCTCTTTTTGCTACAGAGTGTGTTCCCAGCTCAAAAGCAGTGCTGCCTGAGGTGCCAGGACTGCTTGTGTGGGGACTGGCAGAGCAGATTATACACACCCAGTAGGAGCGTCTATTTCAGCCAGAATAGACAGTGTCTATTCTTCACAGCACGTGTCAAATGAAACTACTCTGCCTCCAGGTGGTAGGCTCAGGGCTGGGCACTTAGAGTTGAGGACATGTGGAGGCACCACCCTGCAGCGGCCATGACCGTGTGGCTCACGTGTCCTCGGAGTGAGTCTTTGTGTCCATTTGCTGACTCAGAGCCTTCTTTGCAGTGGGGACACCTGGTCACCATCACGTGGACACACTATTTTTACACTCTGGGCTATTCCAAGAAGTCCATCCAAAGCGCATCATTCCCCCAGCCTTCTCATCACTGCCATCAACCCTGCTCTCGTTAAGTTTCTGATTTATCCAGCAAAACTATCAGCTAGAGCTTATGAATTGGTAAAGAAGGTTTGTTCAGCATGGACAGTATCTGGTCTAGATCTGTCTAGAAAAGAGGGGCTTATGTTGTTGATGTACCCACTATCCCTGCTTCTATGGCCATTCTGCTCCCAGGCCTGCTGCCTGCCATCCACAGTACAGTCATAATGTCCACCTGGTTGTACATGCCCCCTCTGCAGTGGACTCTCTCAGCATATAAAGTCCGTAGCACACCTATATGAAGACAATTTTGAAAGACAAAAAACAGCTTCAATCTGGAGGGACTCCACCTCCCCCTACTTCCCTCCTAGACTGCCTCTGTAAAGTCTCAGGGCCAGTGAGTAGTTCTGAGGGTCACAGGAATTGTTTTATAGACAGCATCTATTGTAAAACCTAAGAATGGTATCTGAGATCTTTTCCAGACTTTGTGCTCTAGCAGGCCGAACTCCTACCCAGGCCCAGAGCAGCAGGAAGTCCTCTACCAGTCACAGGACCCCAGAAAGAAGTCTCAACACACACTTCCCCCACCTCCTCGAGCCTCTATCCCTCTTCCAGCCAAGTTCCCTTTAAAAACCTTATCCAGCCAGGCACAGTGGTTCAAGCCTGTAATCCCAACACTTTGGGAAGCTGAGGTGAGTGGATTGCCTGAGCCTGTGGGTTCAAGACCAGCCCAGGCAACTTGGTGAAACCTCGTCTCTACAATCAATAAAAAATTAGTCGGGCATGGTAGCATGTGCCTATAGTTCTAGCTACTTGAAAGACTGAGGCAGAAGGATCACCTGAGCCCAGCAGGTTGATGCTAGGATGGCCAAGAGTGAGACACTGCACTCCAGCCTGGCAACAGAGTGAGACTCCAACTCAAAAAATAATAAAATAAAATAAACAAACCTTATCCTCTGAATCTTCAGGGAGCTGGATTTGAAAGATTTCTCCAGCCCTCCTCGCTCAGGTACTTTGCGATATTAAACTCTCCACTGTAAAAAAAAAGAAAACAATTGTCATATGAATTCAAAGATCCACATATTTGAACAAAGAAAAACTGTGAATGCATAGATGAAAATATAGTAGTCATTTTATCATCTATTTCTCTACTTGCCCCTCTGTATATCAAGAAATCTCAAAATGGTTAGCATTGAAACAATGTGTTATTAACAGAGGAATTTACTTTTTTTCCAATGGACTAGAAAAGACTCAGAGACTCATATATGCAAGAGATTGATTTTATTTCCAATCAGTAAACCAGGGAATGTCACCATAAGGTGCAGAGCCAACCCCACAAACTTGATGTCTTTCAGCCCTCACAGGCCCATCCCCAAACCTTTTCCAGATTTCCATGTCACCAGTGTCTCAGGCTTGTCCATTTCAGAACCCTGATGAGCCAGCCCAGCCCTTCATCAGTGCCTAGAGTCACTTATACACTGTGCTCAGGCAACCCCTCCCACCCACAGGAAGTGGATGACCGGGTGCTCATGGGGTGCCATCTCTCACTGTAGCCCCTCAGGACCTTCCCACACGGAGGCTGCAGTGTGTGGTGGTCAAGGTAGAGTTGGTGCTCACGTGTCGACTCATTCTGTACCAAGTCCAAGCCTTTCCTCTGTATCCACGCCCCTCCCCGGAGGCTTCCGTGCTACAAAAGACAGTGGATATCTGGGCCATAGAATTCATACCATCTGGGCCAGACCCTGCATGCATCTTTTCTGCTGTGCAGTAGACTGCTGCTGTGCTGCCTGATCCCATGAGTCTGTGGAGCTGTGGGAACTGAGGTCAGAATGGGTGCCTCCAGTGGTGTGTTCCTCACAGGGCCCAACAGCATGCCAGGAGCTGTTTTCCAAATGAAGAATAGTTTTCTACCATGAAAGGCATTGCCTTGCTCCAGAACCTCAGAGGTCTGTGCTGTGATGCTCCCACGGGAGACGTCCCCACAGCACCCTGCTCCCCTATAGACACTTTGAGCACACTGGAAGCTTACACTTTGGCCAGTACTTCTGGGCCCCACTGCGAACTGTGAGCCTCTGCACAACTCCCATAGTCAATAGGTGAAACAGTATCTCCAAATATAGTATGTGCTGCCTCTGAGGTCCTAAGAGGCCTACCAAACACTGGGTTCTTCTTGCTAGACAGAGGCACAGGTGCAACAATCTATCTTTTGCCTTAGGATGTCCTAGAATGGCCCAGATCTGTGGACCCTAAAAACAAACAAACAAACAAACAAAAAAACTTCAAGTGCTTTCATCCCAAACCCTCAGAACAACCTCCGCCAGTGAGATGTCAAGATGATCAAGGTCCCTGTGTTAGTTTCCCCTCACCGCTGTAACAGCTGTTACAAACTGTGTCTTAAAACAATGCAAATTTATTATCTAACAGGTTTGCAGGTTAGCAGCCTGACACAGGCCTCACTGGGCTAAAATCAAGGTGGCAACAAAACTGTTTCTTTCTGGAGGTGACAGAAGAGAATCTGTTTCTTTGCCCTTTTTCAGCTTCTAGCAACCCCAACGTTCCTTGGCTCATGGGGTCCTTCCTCCCTTCAAAGACAGCACTCTGAAATTCTTCCCTCTGATTCTCCATTTCGGCCTCCTTCTTCTCCTTTTTTCTTATTTGGGGGGGTATTTTATTTTTTAAGGCATGGGGTCTTGCTGGAGTGAATGCTCATTGCTGGAGCAATGCCAGCAGGAATATCAAGAATACAGGAAAGAGTAATCCCTTCTCCCTCCTCTTGCCTCCTAGTCTTGTTTTGTTTTGTATTTTTTTGAGTTGGAGTCTCACTCTGTTCCCAGACTGGAGTGCAGTGGCCGCTCTCGCCCACCGCAGCCTCGACCTGCTGGGCCCCGGCAATCCTTCCGTCTCAGCCTTCCAAGTAGCTGGAACTACAGGCACGCGCTACCACGCCCGGCTAATTTTTTTATTTATTGTAGAGATGAGGTCTCACCAAGTTGCCCAGGTGGGTTGCGAACCCACAAGCTCAGGCAATCCACTCACCTCAGCCTCCCACAGGCGCAGGATTACAGGCTGAGCCACCGAGCCTGGCTCCTAGTCTTGTTTTTATGTCTCCTGATGGCATGCTAAAACAGGAAGCCAGCTGATAAAGGAAAAATGCAATTTACAGAGCCTAGACCCAGCATTACAAAGCAAAATAAAGAGGGATGGGTTTGGGACTGAGAGATAACAGCTTGATGACTGATACAGGCCACCTCTTTGGCTACCTGGCATCCACATATGTCCTTCTACACATATCTGAACTTTCATACAATATCTTTATGGCTCTGCCTAACAAAATGCAACTGTCTTTTGTGTGAATGAAGATGTTCTCATTGTTTCTCAAAAAAATGAAAGCAAAGTTCCAGTCATCGCTACATTTCTGGGTGATAATTGTACCTCAAATTTATTCATGCTCCACTGTAATTTAAATACTAAATTGTAAACTTTTCATTAGCTTCCCTCCCCCAGGTTTTATTGTGATTAAATACATATAACAAAAGTGTACTATCTTAACTTTTTTTTTTGAGTCAGAGTTTGACTCTGTCAAGACTCTGTACTTGCCCTGTCTGGAGTGCAACTGTAAGAAATAAAATGGTGATTCATTTTCAAAATGGCAGTTGGTTACTTCACTTCCTGGTGCTTTCTCCTTTCTTAGTAGGCTTTCTTTCTTGGTAAGCTTCCTTTGGTGGGTGTTGAGACCCAATCAAAATTCAGAAACATGTATTTTACCTTATTTGTGTAGAAACTGCTTGTGTTTCACCTTATTTGTACAAAATTTTTGCTTAGGTGACATCTGGGAAAGTGATGTAACCTCTGAACTACTCAACCAATAGGGAACCAGGGGAGGTACTTGCACTTTACAGGCATAAATATTCTGGTTGTGACTGCCTCAGTGTGCCTGCTCACCTAAGAGGTACCCGTTCTTGTAAGAATGAGATTAAGAGTGCTGCTTCTTGGTGACTCAGTCTGTAATCCCGCGCCTTGGGAGGCTGAGGTGAGTGGATTGCCTGAGCCCGCGGGTTCGAGACCCGCCTGGGCAACTTGGTGAGCCCTCATCTCTGCAATAAATCAAAAATTAGCCGGGTGTGGTAGTGCGCGCCTGTAATTCTGGCTACTCGGAAGGCTGAGGCAGAAGGATTGCCGGAGCCCAGCAGGTCGAGACTGCAGTGGCCGGGAGTGGCCACTGCACTCCAGTCTGGGCGACAGAGCGAGACTCCAACTCAAAAAAAAAAAAAAAGAGTGCTGCTTCACTCTCCTGATCTCTGAATCTCCGTGTTGTGCTCCTCAGTTAAGTAATAATTTTGTACAAATAAGGTAAAATACAAGCAGTTTCTACACAAATTAGGTAACATACATGTTTCTGAATTCTGACTGGGTCTCAATGCCCACCAAAGGAAGCCTGCCAAAAGAGAAAACCCACTAAGAAAGGAGGAAGAACCAGGAAGTGAAGTAACCAATTGCCATTTTGAAAATGAATAACAATTTTGTTTCTTGGCATGCTCACAGCCACTGCAACCTGGACCTCCTGGGCTCAGGTGATCCTTTCACCTCAGCCTGCCAAGTAGCTGGAACTATAGGCATACACCACATCCCGCTAATTTTTTTTTGTTTGTTGTAGAGACAAAGTCTCACCAAGTTGCCCAGGCTGGTCTCAAACCCAGGTAATCCTCTCGCCTCCACCTCCCAAAGTACTGGGATTATAGGTATGAGCCAGTGTACCCCTCAGCTTAACCATTTTTAAGAGTACAGTTCAGGCTGGGTATGGTGGCTTACACTCTAGGAGGTCAAGGCTGCAGTGAGCTGTGATCATGCCATTGCGTTCCAGCAGTCTGGGCAACAGAGTGAGACACTAACTAAACAAAGAAACAAAAAAATAGTACAGTTCAGAGAAGTTAAATACATTCATAATGTATTTATCTCCATAATTCTTTCATCATCTATCTGCATAACTCTTTTCATCTTGCAAAACTGAAATGGGTAATGTTTCCCCATTAAACAACACTCCCTATTCTCCCCTCCCTACTGTATCTCCTGGCAACCACCATTCTAATTTCTGTCTCTATGATTTTGACTACTCTATCTCATATAAATGGAATCATACAGTACTTGTCTTTTTGTGACTGACTTATTTAACTTAGCATGATTCCTCAAGGTCCATCCATGTTGTGTCAGAATGTCCCTCCCTGTTAAGGCTGAGTAATATTCCATTATATGGATATACCACATTTTAAAAATTAATCTATTGATGAACACTTGGATTGCTTCCATGTTTTAGCTATTGTTGAATAATGCTGCTATGAACATAGGTGTACAAATATCTCTTCAAGACCCTGCTTTTAATTCTTTTGAGTATATTCCCAGAAGTGGAATTGCTGGACCATATGGTAATTCTATTTTTAATTTTTTTCAGGAATATGCACTGTTTTCCACAGTGGCTGTACCATTTTACATTTCTAACAGGGCTCCAATTTCTCTACATCCTTACTGACATTTGTTATTTTCCTCTTTTTTTTTTTTAATAGTAGCTATCCTAATGGATGTGAAATGATATCTCATCATAGTTTTGATTTGCATTTCCCTAATGATTAGTGGTGTTGAGTCATCTTTTTATGTGCTTTTTGGCCATTTGTACGTCTTCTTTGGAGAAATGTGTGTTCAAGTCCTTAACTCATTTTTTAATTGGATTGTTTATTGTTGACTTTTAGTATGCTGTATGTATTCTAGGTATTAATACTTTATCAGATATATGATTTGCAAATATTTTCTCCCATTCTGTGAATTGCCTTTTTACACTGTTGATAGTGTCTTTTATACACAAAATTTTAAAAATTTTGATGAAATCCAATGTCTATTTTTTCTAAATTGCCTGTGCCTTTGTTATAATATTCATGAAATTGTTGCCAAATGCAATGTCATGAAGCTTGTGCCTTATGCTTTCTGTTAAAAGTTATAGTTTCAGATCTGACATTTAGGACTTTGAGTTAATTTTTATGTATGGTGTTAAGATAATGGTCCAACTTTATTCTTTTGCATGAAAATATCCAGTTTTACCAGCATTTGTTTAAAAAAAAACAACTGTCCTCCTTTGCCATTGCCTTGCTAAAATATGGTTGGCCATGTGCTCTTTGAGCTATGGCCAAGTTATGTTTTCTTAAGCTTTGGCCCCCTCCCCTTCCTTGGGGAGTTGAATCACCTTTTTTGCTCTCTCTCTAATTTTCTAATCTAAAAAAACCTTACCCTTTTCCCATTTAATGGTCTTGGGGAATTTGATCCCTATCAAAAATCATTTTATCACATATATGAAGGTTTATTTTGGGGCTCTCTATTCTGTTCCATTGGTCTGTATGTCTGCTTTATGCCAGTACCATACAATTTTGATTACTGTAGCTTTGTAGTAAGTTTTGAAATCAAGAAGTGTGAATCCTCCAACTTTGTTCTTCTTTTTTTAAGATTGTTTTGGCTATTCAAGATCCCTTTATATTCCACATGAATTTCAAGATAGACTTTTAGAAATGTCTGCAAATAACATTATTGGGATTTTGATAGAGATTGCATTGAATCAGTAGATCACTTTGGGTAGTATTGACATCTTAACAATAGTAAGTCTTCCAATTCATGAATTGTTTTCATTTATTTATGTCTTCTTTAATTTATTTTAGCAATGTTTTAGAGTTTTCATTTCACAAGTCTTTCACTTCATTAGTTAATTTCTAAGATTCTTCTTGATGCTATCATAAACAGAATTGTTTTTATATAGTAATTTCTTTTTCAGATTATTCATTGTTGGTGCATACAAATACAACTGATGTTTGAGTGTTGACATTATATCATGTCACTTTGCTGGATTTATTTATTACTTCTAACAGTTTTTTTGGTGGAATCTTTTGGGTTTCTACATATAAAATTGTATTATCTGCAAACAGATAATTTTACTTCTTCCTTTCTAATTTGGATGCCTTTGGTTTCTTTTTTTTTTTTTCTTTTTTAGCCTAATTGCTCTGACTATAACTTCTAGTAGTATGTTGAATAGAATTGTGAAAATGGGCATTTTTTGCTTTGTTCCTGATCTTAGAGGAAAAGCTTTCAGTCTTTCACCATTAAGGATGATGTCTGCTGTGGATTTTTCATAAATGTCCTTTATCTGACAGCAGTCTCTAATCTTTTTGGTATCAGGAACTGGTTTTGTGAAAGACAATTTTTCCATGGAACAGGCGGTGGGGGAGATGGTTTTGGGATGATTCAAGTGCATAGCATTTGTTGTGCACTTTATTTTTATTATTACATTGTAACATATAATGAAATAATGTCTGCTGTGGATTTTTCATAAATGCACTTTATCTGACAACAGTCTCTAATCTTTTTGGTATCAGGAACTGGTTTTGTGAAAGACAATTTTTCCATGGAACAGGCGGTGGGGGAGATGGTTTTGATGATTCAAGTGCATAGCATTTGTTGTGCACTTTATTTTTATTATTACATTGTAACATATAATGAAATAATTATACAACTCACCATTTAAAAAAAATAGGCATGGACAGAAGTGATAAATAAAATAATGGGTGGGCCACATGCAGACTAAAGTGTCAGCTTCTGACTTAAAGCCAGTTGCAGCTATACAATTGAAGTACATCAACTCACTTGCCACTTACTGATAGGGTTTTGATATGAGTCTGCAAGCAACTGATTTATTATGGTCTTTGTGCAGTCAAACCTCACTGCTAATGGTAATCTGTATCTGCAGCCACTCCCCAGCACTAGCATCACCACTTCAGCTCCACCCCAGATCATCAGGCATTTGATTCTCAAAAGGAGTGCACAACCTAGGCCCCTTGCATGCACAGTTCACAGTAGGTTCAAGCTCCTGTGAGAATCTATGCTGCTGCTGATCTGACAGAAGGTGGGGTTCAAGTGGCAATGTGAGCAATGGGGAGTGGCTGTAAATACAGATGAAACTGCTCTCTATCTCAGTTACCTGCCTGCCACTCACCTCCTGCTGAGTGGCCTGATTCCTAACAGGCCACCAAGTATGGTCCATGGCCTCTAGGGTTGGAGACCCCTGCTTTATCAAGTTAAGGAAGTTTTCTTCAATTTCCAGTTTGGGCCAGGTGTGGTGGTCATGCCTGTAATACTAGCACTTTGGTTTTTTATTTTTTATTTTTTTGAGCTGGAGTCTTACTCCATTGCTCAAGCTGGAGTGCAGTGGCATGCTCGCGGCTACTCCAGCATCGACCTGCTGGGCTCTTGCGATCCTTCTGCCTCAGCCTTCCAAGTAGCCAAAACCACAGGTGCTCACTACCATGCCCTGCTATTTTTTATTTATTTATGTATTGTAGAGACACGGTCTTGCCAACTTGCCTGGGCTGGTCTCAAACCTGCAGCTCAGGCAATTCACTCGCCTTGGCCTCCCAAAGTGCTGGGATTACAGGCTGAGCCACCATGCCTAGTCAATCTCAGCACTTTGGGAGGCAGAGGTGAGAGGATTGCCTGGGTCCATGGGTTTGAGACCAGCCTGGGCAACTTGGTGAGACCTCATCTCTACAACAAATCAAAAAATTTGCTGAGCGTGGTGGTGAACACCTACAGTTCAGCTAGTTGGAAGCTGAAGTGAAAGCCTGAGCCCAGCAGGTCGAGGCTACAGTGTTTGTGAACATGCTACTGCATTCCAGCCTGGATGAGAGTAAGACTCCAACTAAAAAAAAATTTTCTAGCTTGTTGAATGTTCTTATCATGAAACAATGTTGAATTCTGTCAAATGCTTTTTTATGCATTCATTAAGATAATCAGGTAGTATTTTTCCATTTTGTTAATGTAATATATTATATTGGTGAATTTTCATATGTTGAGTCATCCTCGTATTCCAGGAATAAATCTCACTTGGCCATAGTATATAATCCCTTCAATATGATGCTGAATTCTGTTTGGTAGTATTTTGTTGAGAATTTTTGCATCAATGTTCATATGAGAAATTGGTCTACAGTTTTCTTTACTTGTGTTATCTTTGTGTGGCTTTGGTATCAGGGTAATGCACAGAATTAATTAGGAATGATTCCCTTCTCTTTAATATTTTGGACACATTCATAGACACCTGAGTTGCTTTCATGTTTTAGCTATTATGAATAGTGCTGCTATGAATATAGGTGTACAGATATCTCTTCAAGACCCTGCTTTCAATTATTTTGGGTATATTCCTGGAAGTGGAATTGCTAGATCATATGGTAAGTCTATTTTTAATTTTTTGAGGCACACATAGTGTTTTCCACATTGGCTATAGCATTTTACATTCCCAACAGGATTCCAACTGAGAACACTTCCATTGAGAAGGATTGGTGTTAGACCTTCTTTAAATGTTCCATAGATTTCACTAATGAAGCCACCAGGTCTAAGGCTTTTCTTTGCTGGGAGATTTTTAGTTACTGATTCAATCTCCTTGCTAGTATAAGCCTATTCAGATTTTCTGTTTTTTTGTGATTTAATCTTTGTAGTTTTTGTGTTTCTAGGAATTTGTTCATTTCATCTAGGTTATCCAATCTATTATATAATTGTTCATAATACTCTCTTATAATACTTTTATTTCTGTAGAATCAGCAATAATTTTCTCACTTTCATTTCTGACCTTAGTAATATGAGTTTTCTCCTTTTATTTTCTTAGTCCATCTAGCTAAAGGTTTATCAATTTTGTTGATATTTTCAAAGAACCAACTTTTGGCTTAATTGATTTTCTCCATATTTTTCTTTTCTTTTCTTTTCTTTCTTTCTTTCTTTCTTTTTTTTTTTTAGTTGGAGTCTTACTCTGTCGCCCAGGCTACAGTGCAGTGGCACACGCATAGTCACGCCAGTGTTGACCTGCTGGGCTCCAGCGATCCTTCTGCCTCAGTCTTCCAAGTAGTCAGAACTACAGGTGCACACTGCCACGCCCGGCTAATTTTTTATTTATTGTAGAGATGAGGTCTTGCCAAGTTGCCCAGGCAGGTCTCAAACCTCCGGCAATCCTTCCGCCTCAGCCTTCCAAGTAGCTGAAACTACAGGCGCGTGCTACCACGCCCAGCGGCTAGTTTTTGATTTACTGTAGAGATGAGGGCTCGCCAAGTTGCCCAGGCGGGTCTCAAACCCGCGGGCTCAGGCAATCCACTCACCTCAGCCTCCCAAGGCACGGGATGACAGGCTGAGCCACCGAGCTCGGCTTGGTTTGTTTTCATTCTTCTCTAAGTATTTTTAAATTTCCCTTGTTGTTTCTTTGGATTTTTTTTATCTGCCTCAGTCTTACATCTATAAGAAATGATTTTATTTAAATAGGATCATAGAAAGTCTCTCAAGTTTTGATCTGGGAATTTAGAAATATTTAACTTGATCTTGGAATACAGGGATGATTCTCCTTCAAGGACCCTGCAGTTCTTCAAAATTCCATGTTCCTCTGATATGAAACTCTAGCAGTCAGAGAAGAGGAAAGAAACATGTACCTCTATGGGGGGAGCCTGCTGGAAAGAACTACTCAGCAGAGGATTTCACTAGTTCAGATGTTCAAATAGTTAAAAACAAAAAACCCTCTTACTCATCAAAATTTTAAACAATGCCCCAAAATCAAAAGAAAAAGCAACAAGTAACAAATGATCTAATATCCCACTATCCAGAAATAACAAAAGTGAAGATGTTTGATAGATATTCCAAACGTGTGTGTTTCTCTCTCCATGTTTATAGGGATATATTTACATAATTATATATAGAGAGAAAGCGGTATAGAGAAATAATTTTATAACAGTAGAGATATTTTATATATCTTATTCTGTTGTCCAGGCTGGAGTGCAGTGGCACGATCATGACTCACCTCAGCCTCAAATTCCTGGGCTCAAGAGATCCTCCTGCCTCAGTTTCCTGAATAGCTGGGAGTACAGATGCATACCACCATGCCCGGCTAATTTTTAAAAATTTTTTGTAGAGACAAGGTCTCACTATGTTGCCTAGGCTAGTCTCATACTCCTGGGCTCAAGCAATCCTCCCACCTCAGCCTCCCAAAATCTTGGGATTATAGGCATGAGCCACCATGCCCAGCTTTCCCTTACTTTTAAAATATAATTTTTAAAAAATCACATATCCATAAATAATGCATTCTTTGGATTTTCTTGTTTTTAACTTTATAAAAATGGTATCATGGTGTCTGTTGTTTTCACAGACCAGCTTTTTATTTCTAATTGTGTAACTAATATTAATCCATGCCATTTTGCTCAGTTGTGGGTCCTTCATTTTCACAGCTCTTAATATTCCAGAGTGTCAATACACCATCATTTATTTACCAGTTCTATTGCTGATGTGCATCTGATTGTGTTCAGTTACAAGCATTCTTATGTATGTCTCTTAGTGTACAAGTACAAGAGTTTTTCTAATGTAAATTGTTATACCACAGGATTGGTGAATGTCCTCTTTGTGGGAAGGACACTGACAAATTGTTTTTAGTGTTATTTTCTAGCTGACACTTCCACTTTCATATCCTTAATTACTCTGGAAATTATCTTTAAATTTTGCAAAATTATTGGGTATAAAGTGATCCTCTATGGTGGCTTTAGTTTGCATTTCATGGAAGGTACTTTCAAAGGTTTATTAGCCAATCCTTTCTCCTCTTCTAGAAAATGTCTGTTTGTCTTTTAATCTCTTTTGCCCATTTTTCTAGGGATTGTTTATCCTTTTCTTATACATTTTCAGGAATTCTTTATCATTTTTTGTGCAGTACGAATTTCTTTTCCAAGTTTGTATAGTTTTACTTTCCTTTTTTTTTTTTTTTTGAGACAGGGCCTTGTTTTGTTATCCAGGCTGAAGTGCAATGGTGTGATTATAACTCACTACAGACTTGAATTCCTGGGCTCAAGTGATCCTCCAGCCTCGGCATCCCAAGTAGCTTGGACCACAGTTGCATGCCACCACACTAATTTTTTAAAAATTTGTTGTAGAGACAGGGTCTCAAACTCCTGGCCTCAAAAGATCTTCCCACCTTGGGCTCCCGAAGTGCTGAGATTACAGGTATGAGCCACTGCACCTGGCCAGTTTTTCACTTTGGATATGTTATTTTTAGATAAGCAGAAGTTTTACATTTTGATATACTTTAATTTAGTAGTCTTATCCTTTGTAGCATATAAATTATATATTTTAAGATTCATCCATCTTGTGTGATGTTGCTATAGCTCATTTTCATGGCTATTTAGTAGCCTGTTATATGTATATGACACTATTCTATTGTTGGCAGACATTTGGGTTATTTCTAGATTTCGGCTTTAAGAATAATAATAGAAGCCGGGCTCGGTGGCTCAGCCTGTAATCCCGCGCCTTTGGGAGGCTGAGGTGAGTGGATTGCCTGAGCCCGCGGGTTCGAGACCCGCCTGGGCAGCGAGACCTCATCTCTACAATAAATCAAAAAATCA
>NW_007246546.1:351988-357074 GCF_000164805.1 Carlito syrichta
ACGCCTGGCTAATTTTTTGATTTATTGTAGAGATGAGGTCTCGCTGCCCAGGCAGGTCTCGAACCCGCGGGCTCAGGCAATCCACTCACCTCAGCCTCCCAAGGCGCGGGATTACAGGCTGAGCCACCAAGCCCGGCGTAGTCTTTTAATTTTAACCACTCCAGTGGGTGTGAAGTGGTATCTAACTGATGTTTTAAATTTCATTTCCCTGATTATTAGTGAGATTAATCACATTTCCAATATATCTATCAGCCATTTGGGTATGCTTTTTTATGCATTTGAGTTTACTAGTTTTTCTATTGTGCTGTTGCCTTTTTTCTTATGGTTTTGTAGTATTTCCTAATGCATTCCAAATACAAACCCTTTGACAGTTATATGTATTACAACATCCTCTCCTACTCTGTGGCTTGCTTTTTTATTTTCAATGGTATCTTTGTGAATAGAACTTATTGATTTTAATGTAGTCTAACTCAGAATTTTCTTTGTGGGTTTTCTTCTAAAGAAATATTTCCTACTTCAAGTTCGTGGAAATATTCTCCTGTGTTATCTTCTCCAAGTGTCATTGTTTTACCTTCCACTGAGATCACCAGTCCATCTGGAATTGACTGTTGTGAATGGAATAAAGTAACAGACACATGGTATCCTTCTCCTCATATGTATTTCCAACTGGTCCTGCACCATTTATTGAAAACTTCATTCGTATCCACTGCTCCACAGGCCACTTTTGCCAGGAAGCACACACATATCCTCATATATGGGGGGCTGTTTCTGAACCTGTGTCCACAAGAATATACTGTCTTCATCACTGAAGATATATGATAAGTCTTAATCACTAGAAGCACAAGTCCTTCTACCTTATTCTTCTTCAAGAATGCTTTGGCCATTTTTGGCTCTTTTTCATGTACATTCTAGAATCAGCTGGCCAAACTTCAAACAAATGAAACAACCCTGCTTGGGTGATCTTAATTAGGATTTCATTGAACCTATAGTTCAATGTGGGGAAAATTGACATCTTTATAGCAATCGTTCAATCTATAAATATGGTAAATCTTTCCCTTTGTTTTTTTATTTTGTAGTAGTGTTTTTCAAAAATGTTTTATAGAGGGATGTGTATGTGTGCATATGTGTGTGTATGTGAATCTTGTACATCTGTCAGATTTAACCCTAATATTTGATAGTTTTTTACCTTTTTGTTTTCACTTAATTTTAGTCTTATAAAAAGTAACAAAATTCGTGCATGGATTTTTCTGTATACATTTACCTCACCCAGCTTTCCCTAAGGATAACCTTTTACACAACTACAATACAAGGATCAGAACTAGAATATTAACATTAGTATAACACTAGTTTTTCAAGGATGTCATACTGCGTTTATTATTTCTCCATAGTTACCTGTGGTCTGTAACTGTTCTTATAGTCATTCCTTTTCTTTCATAACCCTGACACTTTTGAAGAATGAATCTAGGTGTGGTGGTGCACACTTATTCCAGTGAGCCATGATCACTCCACTGCACTCCGGTGACAGTGACAGTGAGAACCTGTTTCTAAACAAAAAAAATAAAGTCTGGGTGACAGTGAGAACCTGTTTCTAAAAAAGAAAAATAAAATAGACATGATGTTGTATCCTTCTCAGTATATTATACCAAGGGGTTTATGATATTGAGTGTCATACTCCTTGTGATGTTGACCCTGATTACTTGGTTAAGGTGGTTTCCATCAGGTTTCTCCTTTGTAAATGTACCATTTTTCCCCTTTGTAGTTGCTAAGTGTCTTGGGAGAGCTATATTGACACCAGAGAAATTCTGTTTCTTCTCAAACTCTTGTCCACTGAAGCATCCATTTAGTAGCTCTCATCTGTGGCAACTGTAACTTGTGTTTGCCTAATAGTGATTTGGTATTTCTCTCTTTTCTCTACATTTGTTTATTGGAATCCTACTTTAAGGAAGAGCTATTCCTTCTCCCTCATTTGTGCATTTACTCTATTATTTATTATCACTGTGGATTCACTGATGTTTTATTTTAAAGGTTTGATCCAAGTATTTGATGCTAATGTAAATGTCTTTTTAAATGTTCTTTTTGTTGCTTTATAGACATACAATTTATTTATGTATATTGAAGTTATATTTAGAAGTCTCCTAAGCTTGCTTATTAATTCTAATAATTTATGATTAGATCCTTTTGAATTTTTATGCACATCATCATCAACATCTGCAAATGACAACTTTGTTTCTTTCCCATCTTCTTTAGAGCTAGGCTCCTGTTCCCATGAGGGCTGTTTCATTTCTTGAAAGGTGTAGTCCTTCAGGATTCCTACCTCAATTGGGTTGCCAGAAAAAATACAGGACACCCATTTAAATTTGAATTTCAGATAAACAATGAATACTTTTTTTTTAGTGTAGCTGTGTTCCCAAAATTGCATCCTATCTTTTTATTAACTAAATCTGGCAACCCTAAGCTCAGGCACTACCAGGCACTCTGAATGAAGATTTTGTCCCTTAGCCCATCCTTTGCCAAGCCCCCACCCCTTTGCTCCCAGCCTTGGTGGTACCTCTAGGCCAGGCCCATCTGCACTGTCCTCAATTCTTCACTTCCTTGGTAGCCTCCAGTGCCTTTAGAAACTTGTTTTAAAAATTTGTTTCTTTTGTCTACTTTCTCTATTACTGTCATCGGGGAAGGCCAGATCTGTGCCTCCTATACTGCTGTATCTGCCACAGAACTTGTGTAGAATCTTCCTAGGGTACTGTGTTCCCTTCACTGGGAATTCATTGTCTTCTATCACTTAATGTTGCTGTAAAAAGCCTTAGGAGACAGGTGTAGTGGCACACACTTGTAGTCCCAGCTAGTTGGAAGTCTGAGGCAGAAGGCTCACTTGAGCCCAGGAGTTCCAAGCCAACCTGGGCAACACAGCCAGAAACTGACTCTTAATGAAACGTCTTAGGAACTTTCCCTCTTGTAGGTGATTTGCTTTTGTTACTTGAGTGGTCAAATAACATTTTTTTTTTGAGGCTCAACAACCTCATCGAGTTGTATCTGACACCAGATGTTTCTTGTCCTTTGCTTTCTGCTGTATTTTTTTTTTTTTTTTGTCCCTTTTGTATTGAGTCATTTCAGGATTTTCTGTATTTTATCTCTAAGTATTTTCTCTTTCTTCCATTGCCAGTCTCTGCATCCTAGAGACACTAATTATTCTTATGATTTTATTGTCTTTGTCTATTCTTTGTGTCTCATCCTCCTGGTGGGTCTCAACTCCCACTTTCTCCATTCACTGTGATTCTCCCAAGGCTTCTTTCCCGCCATGCAAGCCCCTCTCAACCCTGTTCCCTCTGTTTTTGGTGCTCTTGCTCCATGTACTGGGTCTGCAGTCTTGTTTTCCATGTCTTCTTATTTTCCTGGCTCTGTTCTTTCCTCATTCTGCCACGTTACCCATACTATCTTGGAGCCCTTGTTTCGTTGGATTGATGCTTTTACTTATCTCTTCCATGGCATGATCACCTGTGGAGACCGGGCAGTATTGCCTGCTTCCTTCTGGCTAGGTTCTCCAGGTGTCTTCTGCACATGCTGTGACTCCCTGCTCAGAGCTCATGTATGATCATGAAAGCCCTGCCTGGCCCTCCTCTGTGCCCTGATACACAGTCACAGTGACAGCCACATACGTTGAGTGTATATTGTTTCAGGAACTGTGCTAAAGTGGTTCTAAATATCCCATTATCTGACTGTTAGAAAGCTATCAGCAATAGCCAGTCATGGGGGCTCACACCTGTAATCCCAGCACTTTGGGAGCCAGAGGCGAGAGGATCGCCTGAGCCCACGGGTTCGAGACCACCCTGGGCAACATGGCAAGACCTCATCTCTATAATAAATTAAAAAGTTAGCCGGATATGGTGTTGTGTGCCTGTGGTTCCAGCTACTTGGAAGGCTGAAGTGGAAGGATCGCCTGAGCCCAGCAGGTTGAGGCTGTGGTGACCATGAGTGTGCCACTGAACTCCAATCTGGGTGACAGAGTGAGACTCTGATTAAAAAAAAAAAAAAAGAAAGCTATCAGTATCGTTCCATTTTAGAGAAAGGGGTACTGAGCCCCAGAGAGGTTGAACAGAGCACCTGACTTCACATGGCCACAAGGGCAGGGCTGGACGTGACAGCTTCTCCTTCCCTTCTCTCCTTGCAAGTTGCAGCACCAGGCTCAACACTCAGACCTCTCATATGTGGCCTGAGCCTGCTGTGTGAGGCCAGGCCAAGCTGGCAGGAAAGGAGATCTGGTCTGGGGGACCCTGAGCTGTGCTTTTTCTTCTGATTCCACTGGGGCTGTGGACAGAGACTCTCCCAGGTAGCCCCTGCTTCCAGTCCCTGCCTCAGCCCAGTCAGCCCAGCCTTTGAGTTCTCAATGCAGTAGGGGGCGGGGGGAGTTCTGGCTTTGGGGAGGCTTCTGTGGGGGTCCAGGGGCGTTCTTTCTCACATTTCTTGAGTTTCCTGCCAACTTCTTTGGCTAGTGTCTTCCCAAGCTGCCGACTCAACAGGGTCTGCAGTGTCCCTGGAGGCAGAGAAGCTTTGGACGGGAGCTTTCTGCTAACCTGGATCCTCTCTCTGCCCTTGGCTGCCACTCCCAGACATCCTTGTTCGCTGATTATTGTGGATTTTGAGAACGGTTTTGGTCCTTTTTAGGGGTCGGGGGAGGCTCTGCATCGCGGCTCCACTCCCAGGTTAGCTGACGGTCAGGGCACACCTGGAGTGATTGGAAGCCACCCCGGCGCTGCATGGAAGGTGGTTTGGAGGGAGGAATGGGGGTCCACGTGAGCCTCCCCCTTCAGGGCCAGCCGCGGAGGACCAAGCAGCCAGGATCATCCAGTGTGCCTTCAGGCAGCACCTGGCAAGGAAAGAGCTGGCCAAGCGTCGGCAGGAGTACCGGGAGTATCTCGAGCAGATGGAGAAGCTGCAGAGGGAGGTGAGGCCAGGGCCCGACTGGGCAGTCGTGACGAAAAGTAAATGGTGAATCGGGGGTGGGGGGTGGAGCTCAGGATGGGGATGGGGACCACGACCTCAGAACTGTGGACGACGAACTCAAGGTCGAAAGACGGGAGGTCGGGGGTGG
>NW_007246546.1:357574-357886 GCF_000164805.1 Carlito syrichta
CTTCGACGGCGACGTGGCCGAGATCCGGGCTGTCCTGAAGGAGGTCAGCGAGCGGGCGGAGCGGGGCGGGGCCGGGCAGGGCGGGGCGTGGCCTGGGCGGAGGTGATGGCCCCTGGGCGGCTCAGGTGGAGCAGCTGCTGACCCGCGAGGGCGTGGGCCATGACGAGGCCGGCAAGGCGCGGCGGCTGCAGCGGCGCGTAGCCATGGTGGAGTGCGAGGACCGCAACGGGAACACGCCGCTGTCCGAGGCCGCCGCGGGCGGGCAGGCCCGGGCCATCCAGCTGCTGGCGGAGCTCGGCGCCAGCCCCAACA
>NW_007246546.1:358378-360820 GCF_000164805.1 Carlito syrichta
AGCCTCGACCTGCTGGGCTCTGGCGATCCTTCCGCCTCAGCCTTCCAAGTAGCCGGAACTTCAGGCACGCGCTACCACACCCGGCTAATTTTTTTGATTTATTATAGAGATGTGGTCTCGCCAAGTTGCCCAGGCGGTCTCGAAACCGCGGGCACAGGCAATCCATTCACCTCAGCCTCCCAAAGTGCGGGATTACAGGCTGAGCCACCAAGCCCGGCTCCATGTTCCTTTAAAAAAACAAGTTGTTGGGAAGCTGAGTGGATCTGAGCTGGAACTGGTCTTTAGCTGTGCTGCACCCGACTCCCTTCCCGGAAGTCTTGACTTTAAATCTCGGTTGTCAGCCCGCAGTGGAGGAGGACAGCTACTTCTCATTTTGTGAGTTTTCCCTCATCTCTTTCAATGCTCATGTTCACCTGAGGAAGTGGTGTCACTGTTGTAGGTGGGGCAACAGGCTGGCTGCTCCAGGAGTTAGCTAGAGATCTCACTTCACTGAGGGCGGAACTGGGCTCACCCACCTAGCCCCCTCACCCTCAGCATTCTGTTTCTCCGGAGAACTTGAGCCACACGCTCAGCTCAGCCTGAAGCTCCTCCCTAGAGCCTTGGAATTGCTTTAGAAATGTCAGGGTTGTCTGTCCCCAGCCAAGCGGGGGACGGGGGTGCCTGGACTTGTCCTTGGCCCAAGAGGTGGGATAGGGTGCAGTTGACCCTCCTATGGCAGTAGCAACTGAAAAACCTAGTCAGGAAATGCTTCTATCTTTATTATTCCTTTAAGTCAATTTGAACCTCAGTCCCTCCCCCATCTCAGTCATTATGTCCCCCTGCCCACCCTCATCCCCTACCCCACATCCCACACAAATCTATAAAGCTAAGATGCTGTCTGGAAATTGTGGGATCTGCCTTGGGCCCATTGATAGACTCCTGCTTCCACCTGACCCTCATCAGGGTCTTTGCTCAGCTGAGGACCCCGGGCCCTGGGCACTGTACCCACCCCCAGACCATACTGTGAATGCTCTTTTAGGGCCTGTCCTGCTTCCCTCTCCTTTTCCGTTGTCTGCATAGGGTCATTTCTTCTAGGCTGGTGGGAGGGGACAGGGTCGAGGTGGTGGGCTTATTTAGGGCCAAGGGGGACTGTGGGGTGTGGAGAAGCGCAGGTGGGAGTCAGAGGGTACTGAGATGTTCCAGCAGAGCTGGTGCCTGGGAGGTGCATGGTGCTGGAGCAATTGGATGTTCACAGAAAAAGATATGAATCTTTTCACACCCTATAAATTAACTCAAAACAGGCTTTAGATTTAAATGTAAAGTATAAAACAATAAAACTTTAAGAAGAACACATAGGAGAAAATCTTTGGGTCCTAGGACTTTTAGACATGACACCGAAAGCACAATCCCCAAAGAAAAACAAATCTATAAATGGAACTCTTGCTCTGCAAGAGACCCTGTTAAGAAGAAGAAAAGACAAGCCACAGACAGGGAGTAAACATTTGTAAACCATGTATTTGATAAAGGACACATATCTAGAATATAAACAACTCTCAAGTCTCACCACTAAATAAAACATACAGTCTATTATAAAATGAGCAAAGGACATGAAAAGAAATTTTAATGAAGATGATATAATGATGGCAAATAAACACATGAGGTGCTCAACAACATCACACACCTCTAGAATAGCTGAAATGACATACAGTGACTATACCCAATGCTGGCAAGGATGCAGAGGATCTGAGTATTTCACAGCTTGCTGGTAGAATGTAAAATGGTAGAGCCACTCTGGCAAATAGTTTGGAAGTTTCTTTAAGAACTAAATGTATATTTATTCTGTAACTCAGCAATCAGACTCCTGGACATTTATTCCAATAAAATGAAAACTATGTTCACACAAAAATATGTATAGAGATGTTCATAGCAGCTCTATTTATAATAGCCCCAACTGGAAACAACCTAGGTATCTTTCAAAGGGTGAATGGTTAACCAAACTGTGATATGGTCATACCATGGAATATATCTCAGCAGTAAAAAGGAACAAACCAATGATTCATGCAACAGCTAACAACTTGGATACATCTCAAGAGAATTTTACTGAGTGGGGAAAAAGGCCGATCTCAAAAGATTCCATTTATATAACATCCTCAAAATGACAGAATTATAGAGCTGGAGAACAGATTAGTGGCTACAAAAGTGGTAGGGGCAAGAAAAGGGGAGAGAAATGGGCATGACTAGAAAGGAGGAGCACAAGGGGTCTTTGTGATGCTGACACAGTTCTGTATCTTGATTATGATAGTGGTTATACAAAGCTGCACATGTGAGAAAACTGTACATGACTACACACACACACACACACACACACACACACACACACACACAAATGAGTACATTTTAAAACTGTTGAAATTGAATGTGAGGTCTGTGGATTGTACTATTTTTTTTTTTTTTTTTTTTTTT